>NW_024505892.1:10929777-11165275 GCF_017590055.1 Onychostruthus taczanowskii
GCCGCTGCCCCGGGCCGGCGGCGCGGCGGCGGCCGCCCGGTAAGAGGCGCACGTGGGGAGGCAGCGCCGGCTGATGCAACCGGGGGGTGCGATGGTGTGGGCACGGAGGGAGGAGGAGGGGTGAGGGGGAGTTGGGCGATGCGCCCTCACTGGGAGCGTCGGGTTGGTTTTTGAGGTGGGGTTTTTGGGGGACCTCGTGGTAAAGCTGCCCCCTTCCCCCAGAACCGCTGGCGGGATTTGCTCCGCGTTTCGGTTTTGGTGGCATTTTGGGCGCGGGCAGAGCTGCCGTCATGCGGCGGTGGCTCAGGTGAGGCGGTGCGCAGATGTGTGCCTGTAAAAACGTGTCCCTGGTCCTTCCCGTCCCGATTCAGCCCTGGGTGGGATAGTTTACAACGGCATTGAATTGAGCTGGTCATTGGCTTCTGCAAGGGTAGGAGCTGTCAGAAATCCACTCCAGGCTGTTCTCCTCTGTTTGTCTTCCTTGCTGTGGGGGACAGACAGACATATTTCCTCTTTGTCTAGCTGGCTAAGTATCACCTGCACATGCAAAAGGTAACGGAGGAGAGCTGGCTGCCACTTACCCAAATTTTTTTTTTTTTCCAGAAAGCATTCCCAGTGCTTGGCTGTCACTAGTTTTTCCAAGAAGCAGTATGGCAAACAGAGCTGCCTTGTCTCCCTTCTGCCAGTGGTTTTGAAAGGCATCCATGAGAGTGGCTGGTCTGCTGCTCAAGGGGTTGGTGTAGCCTGTGTTAAGCCATGGCAGCTCCAGCTGTAAAGGCCTCTGTATCTGTCACTGCCCTGGCCAAGGGTATGGAGATGAAGGATGCACCTCACCCAAGAGCAGATCAGACAGCTCAGGGTGGTGGTTCTCTGCTGTGCTTCCTGTGGTGGGGCTGGACAAGCTTTCTCATGAATTTCCACAGCCTAGCTATAAAGTTTTGGGCATGTCAGAGCAATGGCCCACATACCTATTTAAAAAAAAAAAAAAAAAAAAAAAAAGGCCTTTTAAGGTTTTCTGTACCTACCTGCTGAGCACCAGCTCTCACAGTTCACATCCAACCATAATTTTGGAGATTGAAAATTTACATGCCCAAGCATTTCTGTTACATTGTTGACTAATAGTGGGTTTTGCCCACTAATGTTAGGAGAATTTATTTTGTTAAAGATTTACTTGTCACTGTGTTGCAGCAAAGTCACCGACAATGCAAAGAATTCCTTGGCATCTCTTAAGAGAGAAAACCCTCGCCTTGAGCCAACGCTTGCCATTATTCAGGTAAAGTATGTCTGTGCACTCACTGGCTGTGACAGATCTCCTTTGGTATTGTTACTTGTCTGAAACTTCAGAAGCACACCATGGAGAAAGTAATTTTAATCCTTTTTTCATAAAGAATATTGTCTGCTTTGTTATAAAGCAAAGCAATAAGATGAGGTAGCTCCACCAAATGGCAGATTGCCCTTCTTCAGGTCTGAAACAGTCACAGCAAACTTCAGACTGAGAGGGCTTTGCAAAGGAAAGGAACAGTTTTATCCCTTCTTCCTTTTGCCAACGTAGTCTTCCTCATTTTAAGTATGGATCACTTTTTCTCACAGCTTGTCTAGGCTGATTAACTTAATAGTTGAATTAGTGTTCTCAAACCCTTATTTAGCTTGAAGCTTTTTTTGCAATCCTGAGCAAAGTCCTTATGTTCCTGAAAATGTGGGCCTCCCTTCACTTCCCTCCCCCGAAATAACAATGCCAGGATTAATGAAAGACCCTGTTGCTTCCTGTCAGCCATGTTACCTTTGGGTAGCTGCAGCTTATCAATGTCTTCCTGCTCTTTTAAGGAGAGGAAAACCACACTAAAAAGTCCCAGTCAGTTCAGAAGGGTCTGTGTGAAATAAGTGTAGTGTCAGCATCCTCTAGAAGCAGCAGCACTTTCTGATGTGAAGGAATCTTGGAGTAATTGAGAACCATTGTTTCACCAATGTTGTGAAGAGCTTTCCATCTACAGATGGTGCCATTTTTGATAGGCAATCAAAATCAGGGATGAGGACTGCTATCCCTGCAAAGCTGAAATATGTTCATCCTTAGATCTCTGAAGGTTTCAAAGCCAGAAAACTAGGGATGTTTATCATTCAGAGGGGACCCAGTGCCATGCTGGCAAAAATGTAATTGTCCTGTTTCCTAGGATACCTAGGTGGTATTGGTTTTGAGTGGGCACACACTGAAACTCTGACCCAGTAGGTTTAAAGTTGAAACAAAACTGAGTATTTTTTAAGTACTGATAGTGAACCTAAGTAATGCAGCAACAGCTTTATTTCAGAAGACCTTCTAGTGAAACTATCTGAACAGACTCTCTCATCTCTCACCCTCCCTGATCACTGCATTTTCACAGAGCCCTCTAAGGCTAAAACTTAAGGACTGATAGGAAAGCAGTGTCCTGTTTTTTCTCACTCCTGTTAGCCTCCATCCAGTTGCACCATGATCTGGACTAGGACTGGGATCTACTCCAGCCCGAGGGGTCTAAAGAGGCTTCCTTTCCACTGTATTTGTCTCCTGGATCTGGTTTTCTGCATGGCCACATGCATGTTTTATGCTGGCACAGTGGAAGGGATGTCCCTGTTTACCCCACTTGGTCTGCCTCATGAGGTGGCTGTAGATGGAGAACATGGAGATCCTTCTAAAATTCACCCAAGCTCTGTTCTCCAGCTTTCCAGTCATCTAGATCTGGTCTGGTGGTGAAGACTGAAGCCCATTTTAAATGTGTACTTGTTAGTGCAAAGAAAACTTGCTTTGGTCTACAGATGTTCTTGTGATGCACTGCTCTACCAGTAATGTGGGCAGAGCCTTGCTCTCCCACATTTGTGCTGCTCCCCATGTGCCACATCTGCCCAGAGGAGCAGAGGGAGGGCAGGAAGTTACCTCCTGTACTCATGAGTGATGGCAGTTGGCATGACAGGACACCCCCTCTTCTGCAGGGCTGGGAATGAGGAGTTGCAGACTGAACCTGCAGTGGAATGATTTTAGGACTGTCCTTTCCCTCTTGAGTCAACTGAATCTGAATCAATGCCAAAATTGATACCTGTGTTGCTTATTATCCATGTTGAACCTAGGCTGGAGCTATGCAACAGCAAAAAATGACTGGTGGGTGCTTCTTAATTTTTTTGATGCTAAAAAGTAAAATAAAGCATCGGGATCTTGCTTAGCAGTGGAGCTGCTGCCCTGCAAAGCTCAGCAAAGCACCACTGGCTTCCCTGCACCTCCTGTCTTGCCCTTGCACTCTGCCAGCCCATGTGCTGAGCTCTGGCCTCACCTGTGCTGCTCAGTGGGTTTTGATAGGAACTGGTTTAGGGCAGGGACTTTCTGCACTCACACAAGGTCAGTATTCACCTGCCAGTGCTGCAGCAGCAGGGACATTACAGGGGACAGTGTGGTAGACAGTGTGGTACCATCTGTTGCTCCATCCCAGTTAGGCTTCTTAAGCAGTCAGTGTGGGGGCACAATCCCACATTTACTGTCATAGGGGAGCAGCTGCTGAGCTGTCCCTAGACCTGTCTCTTTTTCCTTGGCACAGTGTGAGCTCTGCACAGTGTCCTCAGTGCAGCAACTTCTGTGCTACTACTCACCACCAGCTGCCACGTTTGGGGAGTGGGATGCTGGTAGTGCAGTGCTAGGAATGCTGGCAGTGCAGGGAGGGAGCTGGGGGATAGAGGGCAAGCCCTCCTTCCCTAACAGGAATTGTGCTTCTCCATGAAGCCTGTGCTTTTTAATGCTCTTTTTTTCACTGTCAGCAGTCTTGAACTATTTGGGATTAACAGGGATGGGCTTCTGCTTCTTTCTTAGAATTGCTTCTTATTAGTTTGAATACTTCTAGACACAGACATTGTCACTATGTTTCTTGCATAGACATTTGCATTACTGTACTCAGTTTTAAAATGTATTATTTTAAAACTCAGTTACTGTTTTGTTCCCCAAGGCACATAATGACCAGTTGATTCAAGAAGCAAACAAGAACTTTGCCAAAGAGGTAAGCTTTAGCTGATACACATGTTAATAATCATGAGCTACTTGCCTTTGGTAATTTTAAGTATTTTCCTTCAACAGATTGGTCTACGTGTTATTCACATCTGTCTTCCTGAAGGCAGCACCAAAGATGAGGTAACTGAAGTACCGGAAAGTCTTCTCTTTTCCATATTTGTCATAAACTCCTATTTATTACAGACATTCATTATTATCTTGACTGACCTCTAGTAACTCAAATTAGGCTTAGGATTGCCTTGGTTTAAATAGCAAATATTATCCCCTTACTGGCAGGAGTGAGAGAAAAGATAATTAATGGGCATGTCTGGTGTTCCCTGGCAAGCTGGGGCAGAATCAAGAGTAATGTTTCGGTTTTGTCCTTGGTGTTTAATCCCATACCAGCTCAGCTATCCTGTCTCTCGCAGTTGCTCTTGTGACTGTACCTGATTGTTGCCCACATTATTCAGGGAAATTAAAGATTACGTGATTGTATGGGGAAGGGAGGGGGGAAGGAGAGGAGGATGTTGAATTTGTCTATTGATCTTTTAATGTTTCAATTATGTATTAAAAAACAAACATCCCCCCCCCAAATAACTAGAGGCCTGAATTCTTTACCTTGTTGAAGGTGCAGCGCTTAATATCAGTTATGTTTTAAATATAGAAAACCACCTGAAAGTTAAACCAGTGAAGGAATGTATAGTAGAAGATGACACTGTTATCAGCTGGCCTCCTTGTGCTTGGCAAGTTTGATAATCCTGCAGGCTTGTGAGTTCTGTGTACTGTTTTATTTTTTTTGGTACACTTTGTTCTTAAAATGTTACTGCCTTGCACTGTAATCTCAAGAACTGCTTCCAGATACCTTGAAAGGAACGTACTGTGAAGCTTTGTAGATTATGGATAGTCAGCTACCCATTTAAGAAGAGTGTGCCTTGGAAATGAAAAACAAATACACTCTTGTTGTTGGTAAATGCATTTTATCTGTTGAGAAACACAGCAGGAAATAGGTAAAATACAGTGACTGTGCAACAGTAGTTGCAGTTAGTTTGAAGTAGTATCTTAGAAGTGGCTTAGCTGTGTATTTAAAGAGAAAGTTGGGGTATTTCTGTTATTTAAAGGAAGCTACTTCCAATAAAATTCATTATGGTTTGCTTACTGTCTTGCTTACTCACTATGACAGTTTTTTTTCATCTACTAAAATCCACATTTCAGTTCTGTTCCCTGGTGGGGGAAGGTGGGAGGGATTTCAATACCATGCACACCAGGGTTTTGCCATAACTTCCTGTGTATAATAAAGGCAAGTTAATACTGTACTACTTTACCCTCCATGAGTTATAAGTAATTTAAATGCTGTGATGATGGAAAGCTGAATTAAAGTAAGATGCCATTAAAATGGAAAACTGAATTGCTTTCCCAGGAGGCAAAAATACAGCTTGAAGTTTTAATTGCTCTGTAGGCCCTCAGCATTTTGTAACATATCAAAGGGTTTTTTTAAAGAAAAATGCAGATGTTTTCATGTGCATATACATTCATCATTTCTAGTGCAATGTATACCAGTCCTGTTGCTGTCAAGTGCCATAGGACCTTAATAGATATGCCTGGTTTCGTCTCAGGAGTCAGGAAACTAAAGAGGCATTTTTGTACCAGTGGCATGCTTGTGTAATCTGTGCTTAGCATGAAAGTAGTGTGTTCTCTTGGTTCAGAGTTGCTGCTAATCTAACCCCTGCCTTATTCCCCCAGTTTAATGTTGATTGCTTATCAAGTGTTTGAATAATAGAGTTCACAATTACAATGAATAGTTTACAAGAAAAGCATTTTTAAAAGGCATGGTATTAGTTAAGGGGAAAAAAACCAACTTATAATCCTTTTCTGTTGGATGTTAATCCAATTCTATTATAAGGCTTTGTGATGCTTGCACACGAGTTTTATATATAAAATGGGAAGACATGCTTGCATGACATTTCTCACCTAAAAAAACATGTTTGACATGTTTTGTTCCTTTGTATTCTTCCTGGTGACAGCAGATAGCATGAATCAGCATTGTATTTTAGAGAGGAAGAAATCAAGGGTAGGTAGTACAGTCTCAGATGTCAGATATGACCAATTATAAACCACTTGAACTTGCATCTGGTTCAGTACTTGAACTTCATAAACTTCCCTGCGGTGCCTTTTCAACATAACAATTCTTCACAAGGCAATTGCCAGCTCTTAGGATCAGGCTGTTTTGAGAAGGAAGATCAGTAACCATATATGCTGGTTTAATAAAATGAGTTTTTTTCTTGTATAATTGTTCTTTCAAGTGTTACAACTTTTTGTCCCTCTCTTGGGACGTGATCTGGTCCTGTTTTGCACTACGTATTAACTAAGGTGTCTGTTTCTAAAAGCATCTTCTGAAGCCATTATGGTGACAGGCTTTTGCTGAGGTTTGGAGTGGTGAAGCACAAACTGCTTTTAGCAGCACAATGTCACATAATATGTGTTTACTTTGCAAGATGTTTAGAATAGAGTCATGGTGGCTTAATTTGGGCAAGCCACTGATAAAAAACTGAGTTAATTTAGAATTTACAGTAATAAGCAAGGGAAGCCAAGGTGGCCATAAAGTAATTGAAAGAAAATTACCTCATTCTAATCAGATTTTCCTTTTATCTGTTCATCTGATCTTTAATGCTTGTTATTAACTTCCTAGATTGTCAGTGAAATCTTGAGACTCAATGAGGATCCTAATGTGCAGGGCCTTGCTCTTGACCTCCCAGAAAGCTTATGTAGCAGTAAGGTATTAAATGCTGTGAAACCAGAGAAGGATGTGGATGGGTAAGTGGAGCACTGAGAAATAATACCAGCAGGCACAAGCCTGATGGCTCTGTAAAATCAGTTTTCTCCTATGCTTTTCATTAATGGATTCCTTAGTCATTGTGTCTAGCTGTGCTATTTAGCAGTGATAAAAGATGCCTCTAAATCAATGAGAAGTCTTTTGCTGAAGTAGTTTTGGTCATTATCTTTTTTTTTTTTCTTTTACATTATTCAGGGCATAGTCCTTTCAAAGAAATAAAAAATGAAATCTTGATTTACTAGTGATACTTAAGGTATTTCAACACTTCAGTAATACAAGAGGTAGTCACAAAGTACTGAATTTTCACAAGAAGGATTGATGGAAAAATTGCAGAGAGGTTTTAACTTCCTTACAGCACTCTCTTGTGGTGAGAGAGTAAGCTATAATAGTTTGGACCCATTAGCACAGATTTCCAATCAGTGCTGTGTTGTACTGCTCTCTGAAGAGACCACTGCTGTAATTTAGGTTTTTGAGTTATCCTTTTGCTGCTCTTGCAGCCTTCCTGCTCTTAGCTACAAGCTATTGCCATTTTTTTTATCCCACTCTCCCTTTTTTTTTTTTCATGTCAGGAAAAATATCTAAAAATCCTTCAAAAACCTTTCCATTATGTGAAGTATGGGAGATTGTCAGAGAGAATGGAAAATTTGGAGCATCCTTCTGTATGAGAGAGAATGGAGTGCAGTGTGGGAGCACCTGGGTTGCTCCCTCCTGAGCCAGCTTGGCTCTGGCAGCACTGGTCTGGTATCACTGCAGCCACTGAAGTGTCTGTGCCCAATGTGCTGTGGGTGGCCCATGGTTACAAGTAAAGAGCTGCATGTGTAGCCTAGGATTGTGTTACTCATCCTAACTCAGATCCCTTTTCTGGCCTCTCTTGAGGCTCAGTGTTTGTCTAACTGAGGTGTGGGAGGATACAAATTAGCTGCAGTACATCACTATCAAAGGATTTGCTTTTGTGAGAGATGTTTGCTCTTGGGATTAGCTCTTAGCCATGTTACAAGCATAGCTGGGGATTTGTGTTACACAGACTTTTTTTGTTGTTGTTGTTAAATTGCCATACTTTCCCACTGCAGATTATCCAGTGTAAATCTAGGACGTTTGGTACATGGTGATGTCTGTGACTGTCTAGTTCCTCCTACAGTGTGTGCTGTGATGGAGCTTCTTGAAGATATAGGTGAGCCCTTCTATCACAATCATTACATTAATTTTGGCCTGTTATACTCAGTTTTAATCCTGGCTGGGAGCCAAATATAATCTGACCTTGTGTTTTCTATTTTGTGTTGCTTTCCCACTGGACGTGTATTTGTCTCCTCCTAGTGAGGAGCAGTCCTCCTGCTCAGTGGCATCTGAATGCTGTATTTGAATAAAGTGGTCTCAGGCCTACAGATTTTGGGTATTAGGCAGGGGTGAGCTGCCATCAGGAGGTTTAATTTCACTGAAGACGTACAAGACATCTGAGTCTTCCAAACAGAAAATACAGGCATCACTTGGGGATTTCACTTGATTGTTTTGTTTAGTGTGAGGAGTTGGAGAAACCCAGGTTTGCCTGTAAATTGCTGCTGAGCAAACCCTTGGGTTTGGATTGTGCTGTGTCAGTGCTGACACTGAAGTGGCAGATTTAAACAAGCAGGTGTACTGTGTCTGAAGACACTGTTGGTTTGAGGCAGTGTTTCAGAAGCTGTCTCTCTTACAGTAATTCATAGTTGAAGCAAGGATTTCTGTGACAGAACTGTAAACAGGAGGTTAAATGTACTTAGTAACAAACATGAATGAAAGGATTTGTGCAAAATGCCAGAAAGCCAGAACAGTATTTGCTTACTAGAATTTAGAGAGTCAGCAGGAAACTCCTTAAGACCTGTGGTTGGCATCACTGCACGGGCTCCAGAAGCGCCAGCTGGGCTGCACAGCTGCTGTGGTTGTGCAGGCACATGGCTCTGTCCTGTTCTGAGCCCCTTTGCAGCCCCTTCTGCAGTGCTGCAGCCATGGGTGGCATGGGGGGAGCTCCATGCAGCTGCTGCTGTTGGTGTCCTGCGCTGGGGGTGGCTGAGTGACTCCCTTGTGTCATCCAGGTGGGAAGAAGGTGCTGCTGGTGGGAGCGCGCGGGGCAGAGGGTGCCGCCCTGCAGAGCGTGCTGCAGCGCCAGGGAGCCGCCGTCCTCAGCTGCCACTGGAAAGCCCCACAGCTGCAGAGTGAGGTGAGTGCTCTTCTGTCTGCCTGGGCTCCTCCTGCATCCCCACTATCTGCCCATCCCTGTCAGCTGTCCACCTGACAATCTTGCCCTTAGCTGCTGTTCCGAAGAGGGAGACTCCTCGTTGCAGGTGGCACTGGGGTTGCTGGTAGCCAGCGTGGGTTAGGGTCTCTTCTCCTTCCCGCTTGCAAGCACTGGCCTCTGCCAGAATATTACATGTAACAGCAGCTGCACTAACTTCATTATTTTACACCAAGGGCTGTGAGAGAAGAAATCCAACAAACAAATGTTTTAGCTCTCCCTTTTGCTTTCTCTCTGTGCAAGAGAAATGCCCTCTTTTTTTCTTCTCCTGTGATACTGTTATCTGCATGAAATGACTTCCACTGGATTTGTGTCCTAAAAGTTTGCAAGTGTTGCTGCTCTTGGGACAAAGAAATCCCCAATCTTTATCTTTGAAGAGAACTTCAAAAGGATTCAAAGAAATTCAGGAGCCATAAACCAAAGGATTTGTATGGTCTCCCTGGCTGCTTTTTGCAGAGCTTTTAGACAAAATTTAGAAGTTGGTATGCTTTCCTGTGAAACTTAACAGTTTCAGATCTCGTTCCTCAGTCCCAGATCTCACGGAATACTCCAGCTGGGGTTGCACTGTCGTGGGGACATGTGCAGCAGGGTCCAGGCTCGGTAGTGAGGTGCTGGGGACAGCTCTTGTGCTGGACAGCCCGAGCCACAGGGTGGCAGCCCAGGCAAAACGATGGTGTCCAACCTCCGGGCTTCGCGGACAGGAGGAGGAAACAAATACGAGCAGCTGTGATAGAAAGTTCTCTGGCAAACCCGTGTTTTCACAGCTGTGGATGTTTTTGTCAGGCTTGTCTCAGCTCTGGGCTTTTAAGTGACTGACAGCACTTAGGAAACATATGGTTCTCTGGGAGATGGAGTGCTGTGAACTTGATCCTTGCCATGTCTCATTCTTCAGCTATTTCTCATTGCTTGGGGTTGTGCTAGAGGACTGCTCTGAGCTGGATGGGGTGGGTGACAGGGTGGCCAGAGGTGTTTCCACTGGTTCACAGCAAAAAATCTGGATTGGGCCCAGAGCTGCTTGTGCAGTGCTGTCAATAGCTGGAGAGAGTTCTGTTTCCTTCCATCCAGATGCTTTCCCATAATCATGCTTTGTTTTTTGGCATTCCCCATAGCTTACCTCTTGGAGCAGGCCACTGATGGGAAACAGAATGGGAATCCTAAGTTTGAGGCTTTGTGCACTTCAGTGTTCCCAGGTTCATTTTAACTTTTGGCAGTAAAAGAGTTTGTATTTCGCCTGTGGGACTAATCAGCAGAGCCCAGGGAAAACCTACCTTCCTCTTCCTCACCTGTGAGCCTGGAGCAGCATGTCACCAGTAATCCCAGAGCTGTGCTGAACCTGTCTGGATGTCACTCTGATAGTTAACTCTAGTTCCTTGATAAAATCTAATGCGTGCAGGGAAAACTATCCTGTTTCATATTCCCAGAAGCTGGAGAGTCAGAAACTGAGCACAAGTTTCTAACCAAACAATAAAGTACTGTGGCAACCTGTATTTGAATGACAATGTTGTTAGATGATGATAGACATGATTATAGAATTTATATTCTTCTGCTTGTTTAAAATGCTGATTATGAAAAACAGCTTTAATGTTCACCAGGTTTCTTCTCTTGATTTTTTTTTTTTGTTACTTGAATTTCAAGTAAGAAAATGTGTTAGTTCAAAGACTTGAAAGAATCAATTCATGTTTTGTTTTTCCTGCACAATACAGTAATTTTTCCTTTCTCTACAGTGGCAGTTTGTGTGCTGTTGTTTGGAACCATAACCTCTGATAGCATAATAACTTCACTTAGGAAGTGAGGGACAAGAAGAGTATGGTTTTTTTTCACTGAGATGCATTTGTTTTGTAATATATGCCAGGAAAGGAGAATTTTATCTTAATGGTAGGAGAATGGTATTTGTTGTAATCCATTGGCCAGGCCTATTTGCTTGAAGCACTAACCCTGACCTTAATCATGTAATGCCTTTATAAGTGGTTACTGCGTTACCTTAGAATAGCTCTGCTGATTTGTCCTTCTTTTTAAAAAGAACAGCATAACAACAAGTGTTTCCCTTAGAAATTCTTTTAATTTAAATGAGTTACACAACACTAAGTTTTTAGGTTTTTTGAAATTTTGTATTACTATGGACTTGTTATTTCTTTTTTCACTTGTGCACTTTTGCAAAAATATTTTGAAAATGATCAAGAGGAAGTATGTTTTATTCCACCTTAGGAAAAGTTTACTCTCCTAACAAACAGCATAATGCCAGCTACCGTCTGACTTAATGTGCTCCTTTAAAGGAAGACTGTTCTGTCTTATGACAGGAAAAAGGAATAAAATAAATGATGGTACATTTTCATCTCATTGCTTTGATCTGAAATAATGGACAGAGTCTCAATGTTCCAATGTTCTTTTCCCTCCCCACTTCATGTTTTGTTAAGTTGAGCAAATTATTAATATTTCTTATTGTTCCATTTTGGGTTTGCTTGCCTTCAGCTCTCATGGCACAGCTAAGCCATGTCCTTCAGAACTGTTGAGCTTCATGGGTTTTCTAATAGTTCACAAATGCCAGAAAGTATTTTAGAAGGTTCTGGCACATCTGTGCAAAGTCCTCTTGAAGAAACATTGTTCTGTTTGCATTGATAGGTTCAATGTAAAAGAAGTTACAAAGTGAGAAATAAGGACACAAGCATGTTACAGGAAATACTTAAGATGTTATCATCTGTTAAGCTTTGTGTAGATAGCTCTTCAAAGCACATTCACTGCATTGTGACTGAAGTACGGCCTAGGGACATACATTTAGGGACATCTCCCCTGTAATGTTAAAGTAGGACTCCCCAAAAGTCAGTTCAGTCTTACATGTGAAGAAGGGGAGCTGATGTGTTTAATCCTTTTTTTATGTCAGAATTATGCTTTCTAGTTTGAAAGGAGTTTGTTAAGTAGATTCGTATTGAAAAAAATGGATTATTTTCTTGCCAAAGCATGGGTAATGCTTGGTACCTGTAAGAAAACAGAATTTTGTTTCAGTCATCTAAATTCAGTCAGTCATTTTTTCAGCACGTCATCTTTAATGTAGTCCATGTGTGAACCACATCATGCCGGTTTTAAGAGAGCTGCTATCACACAATTTTATTGTAAAAGAAGTGAGCATTGGTCTGTCTAGGTATAATTAGGAATAGAAAAGTTGTTTGCAAAAGCAAGGTTAAGAAGAGAGTGCTTTAGCTGGAGTGCTGATTGGGAGTTTCCTTTTCAGGTTGAAAAATAACTTCTTTTGGCCACAGTGTGCTTTTCCTTAGAGCTAACACTTGAGCTTCAAACTCTTAGACATCTCTTAGCTATTTGCTCTCCTAGTTTTGCTTTCAAGACCAAGACTCTTGTTATGGGCAGAAAAACGTATTTTGTATGGTAAGCATGAAGGAACAGGAGACCAGGCACACGGATCCCGTAAGAGGAGAGGAGAGGGAGGCTGCATGAGTGTTTCTAATGATGATGATGTAGACAAAGTATTTCCACTTCAACATCTTATGCATATCATCTCTGTTCCTTCCAATTTTGAAGTGTATGCCCTGTCTGTAAGCTAGAGGAGCAGTTGCTACAGTGTGGATCATAGTGGCAGGCTTGAGCCCACAGCAGAGGTGTGGGCTTGATTTTCATGTGCACTGTGTAGGGAAAGTGCATTCAGGGAGATGTGGCAGGGAAAGCTGGAAGAAACCGTGTAATTAGTAAATGCCTTGAGTGGAAAAAGTACCTGAAACTGGTCATTGACTTTAAAAAATGTCAAGATTTCAGAGAATAATTAAATTGCTGTGGTTAAAGTGGAACCTGATCTGTAAACTGATGTGCAAAGAGACTTTTTTCATAAAGAGAGTTGTGAAAAAACTTTTAGTCAGATTCCTATTACTCATCGCATCTCTTCAATTTTATATGGCCTAGCTTCATACCCAGGACTCTGAGGGTTTACACTTCAGTTTTTAATTTTAATTTTTATTTTGTTTGATCATGCATTTAAAAATGGCTTTTTTAGCAGTCCATTTTAACTATGGGAAAATGAAAATGTTATGCAGTCTCTTCACAGTGAAATGGAGTTTCAGTGATCTGTAATATACAGCTACTTTGTGCCATTTTCATTTAATACTTGGCTGGAAAGTCTGTATTGTTGTTTTAACATTTGGTGTTCTGTCTTGGGAATGGGTGGTGCTTCTTAATCTGCTTCAACTTAAATCTTGGTGGAGGGGATCATATTTTGTTATGAGGTAAGGTTGCAGATTATTTATTGGCACAGCTCTTCCCAACTGAAAAAATATTTACCGGTGAGGAGGCAGGATTCTACTGGGCTATTGGCTCACTTTGTCTCCAGCCAGTTGCCTAGTGCATTAGGGAGGGTTTGGCCTGCTGCTTGTCATTCCTTCCTCTAGCCAGCCTGATGGAATGGAGCCCGGCTGTCCAGGAAGCATGAGGCAGGCAGCCACATGTTCTCCCTCATGGGTATCTCCTTGACCTTCTGGCTATGGCTGCCTATAACATCTGGTTCCTGTCAGATGTGTCCTTTGTGTCCTCTGTCCAGGGACCATGGTGCATCTGCCGAGGGAGGCTAATTGTGATTATTTCATTGGACTTTTCCATCTCTCACGTCCGTGATCTGTTTCTGATGTAGGAGTTGACCCTGAACACGCATGCCAAGGCTTGCTTCTTGCTTTAGTGATTAAACAGGCAGTCCAAAGGGTAGATTATGGCAAGAGAGAAAAATCTAAAAGCAAAGGAGGCATGGGCACAGCTTTTTGCAAGTGAAACTAAAATTCCCTGAGGGAGATCACATAAATCTCTTCCAAGGATACCCAAAATTCTGTACACAAGTATTTTGCTTTCAGTGGACCTGCTCTCCCAGTTTCTGAATATACTTTTAAAAAGTACTCACAGGGGAAAAACGTCTCTAAAATATTTGTGATATATATATTGTTCCTGACTCTGCAGGAACTTTCTCAATAGTTGCACATAAAATATTGTTTTCTTTGTGAAATAAGGAAAAGGAAATCACACTGGGGAAGGCTCTGAGGAATCAGTGCCTTGAACCTGTGGTACAACTCTTTGCTGCCATGTGATGCAACTTTTTTCATGGAGGAGGTGGGGCAGGGCAATGAGATGAAAGGTCCAGCTGGTTTTCTGCTAAAATTTATGGGTATGTGTGATGTTAGCTATCCGAACTGCTGTTAATGTTGGCTACAAAAGTAATTGTGTTCAGCTGTTAAGAACATTTTGCAACATTAGGTTCGGTAG
This sequence comes from Onychostruthus taczanowskii, assembly GCF_017590055.1. Taxonomy (NCBI): domain Eukaryota; kingdom Metazoa; phylum Chordata; class Aves; order Passeriformes; family Passeridae; genus Onychostruthus; species Onychostruthus taczanowskii. Next base: position 10,944,118 of record NW_024505892.1, read on the forward strand.
TCATAGAGATGAATATTTGGTTCCATCAGTTGTTCTCTGACATTACAGTTACATTGAATCAATTCTGTCATAAGCATGTTGACTGAACATTCATCAGAATTATTACTTGTTGCATACAGCTCTCAACTTGTTCATCAACTCATGATGCTAAGCGGTGTGCAAATCTCTTAGTCCTTGTCCCAGAGGTTTGCATGGAAAGGCATCTTGACTTACAGTATATGATTTATAACTGCTAGAATATGAATTATTTTTTCCTTGCAAAAAAAAGGCTGTGATCATGTAACTGAGAAAAATCACTGTTTTTCTCTGTGTTGATGTTGATTTTTACGGCAGAGATTTCCTTCTTTTGGGCAAAGTGTGCCTTCAGCATGGTATTCCTGGTACATGAGGCATCGCAGCATCTTTTTATCCAGATTTCCTTGCAGATTTCCCAGTATCATTTGACCTGACACTGGTCAAGCATTATGACTTATGTGGCCTTCTAGGAGAGGCATGTAAGCTGATATTTGTACCGGACTCAGGAGTGTGACCAATTTGGATAAGGCTGAATGGCTGTGCACAGGCAATCCCAGGAGTGTTGCTGGACATGTGACTGAAGCCTGAATCAGCTCATTGCATTAGTCGTTTGTCAAGCAAGTAAATCTTCTCCCACACTTTTGACTTTGTTTCCACGTGGGGATCTCTAAGGAGGGTTAGGCCATCCTTGGGTCCTCTGAGGGGAAGATGGAGTTTTTTTAGTTTTCTGCCTTTTCTGCAGCAGTTACGTTCTTCTCCCCTCCTGGATGCTCAGCTGTGCCAAAAACCTGCTATCCTGACAAGATTTGTAGCTATTCTTTCTTGGCAAGAGTGTTGGGCAGGGTTGTGTCAGAGCACTTTTGGCCAAAAAAGAAGCTGGAGCTCTTGTCAGTCACAAATCAATTCGTAGAGTGGCTCACTGAGTTTGTGACACTTGGAATTAATTGCATTTATCCAAAGTATTATTACCAAAATTGCTGTATTTCTGAAATAATTTTTGCAGTCAGGCTTGAGGCAATGCTATGTCTGTGTTTTGCTTTTTTAGTGTATCTTAATACATCTGCCTCTGGTGCTGTCCATTATCTCATGGTGGTTCTAGTAACTGGTAAAGGACCCTGTTTCAGAGGAAGTGGGGAAAGAAAGGCACTTGGGTCTTTGATTATAAGAATTCTTGTAGTAACCATTTTGCTCCAACATCTGCCGGGTTGAGCTAAATCAGGGGCAGTGATTAGCAGACTGAACTGAGAAGGAAAAAAGTGCTTTAATTGGTATTCAAAGGCACTGGTCTTCGCAGAAGGTGTCATCCTGCGTTCCTGTCAGCTGGCCTGGTTTTCTACTCTGAGACAATCTGACTGTGCTCTTTGTAAGTGCCTATTTACTGTCTTTCAACCCTTCTTTTTCTTAAGTTACTCCAAGTTATTTTGGACTTTAGGACAATGGTAGAACTTTAAATTTGGAAGGATATAATTCCCATTAAATATTGATACTTACTTTGACCTTACTTGGCTGATCTCACAATTTTAAATGCTATTCTTAGGTTTCGTGGCAGGTAAGAATCAAACTATCAGTTTGGATAGTTTGGATCAGTTTTTGCTCTTACTGTCTGTAAAAGCTTTGCTCAAAAGGCTATTTCTGCATAAGTGTGAATGTTTTTAAGATGCATATCCAAGCGTGTGTTTCTAAGATGAAGTGCTTGTTTTGTTTCTGGGGGTGTTTCGGGCCGTGCCTAGCTCCGTCACGCAGACGCCGTGGTGTTTGGCAGTAGGAAACCCGATGACGTTCCTGTGAGCTGGACAAAGCCTGGGGCCACCGTTATCAATTGTGCTCATGATCCTCTGTCAGGTAAGAGGTGATAAAAGGTAACAGTTCTTGCACGTGATGTACAGGGAGCCTTTGAGGTGTGTGTGGCATCTTGGTGACAACGCAGCGTGGTTAAAAGCTGTGTCTCTGGGAGGGCCTTTAAAGATGTGTGTGCAGGGCATGTGTACACCTTTCTCTGATGTATAAATAGGGATACGCCTTTCTCTGATGTATAAATAGGGATACAAGGTGGTAGGTGGGAGAAGGAAGGTTGGAACAGATTCTTCATAGCAGGATGGTTAGATAAGCGATGACCCAATGGATTCAGAGAGTTGAGAGGGAAGACTTTTGGGTCACCAGATAAGCTATTATTACATAGTGCTGTTTTGTATAGTGTTTTATCATATGACTTCTGTGGACTCACCTGGAATATGGGAAAGGGAGAAGAAGGGAAGAAATATCAACTGCAAAGTGCTGTGAAAGTGTCTGCAGGAGGGAGTACAGAAATCATGTGTAGTTGAGAAGAGGCAGAATGTCTCCTGCAATAATTTTTCCAGCAAAAAAGGGTTTGGATTCATCTCCTTCCTTTTCCCCTAACTTGTTGTGGAGGGTGTATGTGTTCAATAATTTCTCAGTAGAAAAAATGTTACAGAATTTTCTTGGGAATAAAATTAAGAAATCTTCCCAGAAGTTATTCTGCTGCTAGAATAATGTGTAACAATAATAATAATAAACATGTAATTTTACGTCTTCTGTAAAATTTCTTAAAATTCTGTAAAGATCTCTAGATATTTTCTAGATTTTTGGTGTGTATATGAATTTGACTGCTCAGCGTCCCCATGAGGTTATGCTGCAAATGCATAGGAAAATGAGGAAGTACATGGATAGCATGACTGGTTAATCTGGGGTTTTTTAAAATCTTATCACAAGTGTATTAGATTGACATCTGTTGACCAAAACTGTGGAAATGAGCATAAAGCTGAGAAAACCTAATTGCATGGATTTTAAACTAGGGATATTCCCTAAGGGAAAATGAAGCAGATACTCGATGCAGAGCTAATGCAAGATCAGGCTCATAATAAAGCAGCTGCTGTTCCCATGCCAAAGCATGGCCTTAGCAATAGATTTCTTTCATTGTCTTTCATGATATCCTCTTGACTTGAACAGACACTGCAGGTGTGGAGATCTGGGTTATTATTCACTTGATTGTCTGAAGGCATTTGGACATTCATTGTCTGACTCCCAAAGCAGATCTCTGATCCTCCCGAGGATCTCAAGGGTGGGTACCAAGTCTTTTCCCTTCCCGCTGCTGCACAAGTTATCCAAAAATAATACATGTTTTCTTTTTCCTGGACTAGTGCCTAGGAGACTCCTTGCATCTCTAATGCCCATTTATTTCCCTTAGGGATTTTTGGATATAATTCTTAAGTATCTGTAGGACAGGGCTTGGCACACAGGTCTCTTCAGCAGGTGCCCAGCCTGCTAGTATGACACAGCCTTACATGAAGGAGGAATGGGGGAGAAAGGGAAAGGAATAGAGAAGAGAGGGAGTGGTGGTACAGCAGTCATACCTATAAATAAAAAGGAATCTCCCCTCCTCATTTTAGTCTTGAAGGTAGAAACCTCTGATGTGACAGACCTGGGGTGGTTCTGACAGGGTGGGATAAGCCAGTCCGTGCAGACAGAGTGGGCACCAGGAGTGCCTGGACTCTCCCAGCACTGTGCTGCCTGGTGCAAGCCCCACTTTCAGACACCTAATTCTCTCCTTTGAGAAGTGAGTCTGAGCCCTCACAGGCCTGAAAGTTATGCAGTGTAACTGCGTGCTATGTCTTAAGACTTAAATATCTTCATGCCTTGGTTGCTCTAAAGAACTGTAGATAATACTAGTGTTTCCCTTCTCTGAAAGAGTGTTGTTAGAAAAACTGCATTACATACCACAGTTACATTCATTTCTAATGCAGGAAATGTAAGATTTGGCATAAGCATATACATTTCTTTGCATTTTTCAAGTACTCTGGTTTTTTTTGAAAGACAGCATGAGATTTTTATCAAGATAATTTAACTAGAACTCATCTACCAAATGTCTATCTGTCTTTATGGTTATTCTTTCAAGGTTGTCAGAACCTTGGAGAAACTCCAAAATTACAGCAGAAATGTATTTTACCAGCTATAAAAATGTTGGTCTGAAGGCTTACTAGAGAGGTACATGAAACACAGGTGTCTGACAGGCAGAATGCACTTAGTTTAGTTGCAAGATGTTTGTGGAATGCCCATTGTGGAGTAGGTGTGACCTTGGAGAAACAACTGAATCTTACAACTGTCTCTTGACTTCCATGGAATCTGGCTGAGGTGCTTAGAAATTGTTCTGGATTTTTTCTTGCTTTAGAAATGTCCGACTTAACATCTGTGGGGTCACAGGAGCTAAATGAAGCCTGAAAGCAATCATGGTCATGAAGTAACTTTTGTTCTTGCTAGATGGTGGCTAGATTTCCAACTTGCGTGGGTGTACATGTTGTCTAACACACTTGCATGTTTTAAAAGCACTCAGAATTTGCAATGATGTAGCTGAATTGTGGAAATGTAGTGTTGTAAATCAGAAAGTAGAGATAAAAGTGCTCACTCCAAAGTGACAATTCTTTTTCAAGTATTTTTTTTAATCAAAGATTTTAAAATTATCACGATTTTAAAACATTCTGCAGTTTTCTAGCAGTGCAACATCTGCTTCTGTTGCACTGACAATCTTGGAATCAGGTGAGTGCTGGTAGAGTTTTGCAGGAATATATATATAAATGTACAGAAATGAAAATAACTTTCTGAACAAAACTTAGGGATTCCAGAATTATTTGAGATTTTATGTCCAATTCCTTGAAGGCTGAAGCTCACATGGTTAGTGGGAAATTCAACCATTTCCCCATCTCTTCTCTATTCTAAGCTGCCTGAGCAGAGAGGCAGCACCTGACAGCAGCTCTCACTCACCTGCACAATAGGGTATGAGTAAGAGGAGGGAGCACAGTGTCTGAAGTTCAGCTGATCTGACCATAGTCCGAAGCAAAGAGTGCTGTTCCAGCTTCCATCTGGAAAATTTATCCTAGGAGAGCTGTTGCAGTCCTGTGATTGTCTTGCTAACTCCTTGCGTGCATCACTTTCACCTCTAGTTTCACCTTCACCCCTGTAAAGGCCTGGTTAGTCATTTGTGGGGTGACTGTGTGGCAGAGGCAGTCTGAGAGAAGTAGTTTATTGAAGGGAATTGTCTAATTCTAATATGTATTTACACACATGCTAGCTCTTCCCTGATAAAAATAGTCATATTAAGCCAAATAACATAAAAAGTCAAAATGTTTCTGTAAAGCACAGCTGTCTGAAAGGGGGTTTTAAACTTCATTCTTCCTACTTCATTTGTCTGTCTGGCAGCTCTCCCAGCCTGGTCTCAAAGCAACAAGAGTCAGCTTATGACTGTAATAGACCATTCCAGTAAAACTCTTCTGTCTAAATCTAAAGCTGAGCATCTCCAGAAGAAATGGTTGGGGTTTTGCTTGTTTGTTTGTTTGTTTGTTTTAATTGCTAGTCTTAATGCAAGAAGAAGGACTTTTTAGACACATTCTTAATTAGAGTTTAGTATGAGGACTATTGCCTTCAGCTTGGTTAGCTGTGTCACTGATGCGTGGATGCCTGCTGGCAGGAAAGTTTGAGAAAGGGTCAGGAAACACATGCAATGAGGCTGAGGGGTCTGCAGAGAGGGTCTCCTGCTCTCTCAGCAATGGATGTAGCTGCCACCCTGTCTCCAGTCTGAGTGTTCTGTGCCCTGCTGCTCTGGGACCCTTGTTGGGAGGGGTGATTGTGCAAGGAAACATGAGCCTTTTATGACCAGCACAGAAGGGGTGAACAGAGCAAAGAGCTTGACCAGGTCAGGGTTTGCACTTCAGTTCCCCCGTGGCAGAGAGGTTAAAGCTGTCAGCGTACAGTTGTTATTTTTTATTACAATTATATCTACGCCCTTCAGAATGTGGCTATGGCCTTGATATCCCCACAGAGACTAGGATGTGAATTTTGGAGAAATTGTGTCTAGATAAAAGTCAATGAGCAACAACAGAAGAAGAAGCCAGAAGAAGATTACAGCAAAATGACAAAATAATATGTTTACTTGGGGTAGCTAATGTATGATTATCATTTGATATATTGCCACTAGAAACAATTATAAGTGTCTCTGAAGTTGAAGTCACTCTGACTTGTGTAGACTCTCCAGAATACCTGCTTTTAATATGATGCTGATGAAGATAACTGTTGCTATTCCAAAAAATCTGCATCTGCTGTTTCCAAGTTATAATGATCCTCTATGGTATCTGTGATCATTTCATTGTTGTCGCTCACTGTAATGTGTGTGTTGAAGAGAAGACAGTCTTTACCATGCTCATTTAGGTGTTTTGTTTAAGAATGTATGTAGATTTTCAAATACAGCTGTGTGATTTTTTTTGTGTGGGTTTGTGTAATATGTTTCAGAACATACAGTTACTCTGTGATTTTCATAGTCTATTCATCCTCCTGGGTGGTTTCATTAGAGAAGCCACCTATAATTTTGTCAGTAGTATCGTTAAATTTCAAGTCACCCTTCAGAAAATTTTTTTTGATGTAACTTTCAAATACACATGCTCCCACTCACAGAAGATTTGTGATTTATTACTGCAATACTTTTATTTTTCAGAGAAACACAGCTATGGTCAGCAGAACAGCCTTGCTGCTGAGAAGACTGTAGGTTCTCTTGCAGTAGCAATGAGAATGCAGGTTAGTGTACCTTTGTTTGTAGATTGTACCAATGTTGCAGATTTGTTGCTCTTTCTATAAGTTGCAGAAATTACTTCTACAGTTTACATTTTAACTTTTGTTTTGCTCTTTTGAACATCTTACCTGACTTCCATTTTAATAGCAACGCTTAATCAGATAGAGTGATACCTATTACATTTAATTAGAGAAAGATAAATTAAAAATCAGACATCTCATAATTTTGGTTAATACAGTAAAGGTTGGCAGAAGCACTTGTGTCAATAGGCTAATGTCACTCACTCTGGTAAGACTGAGAAGATTAATTGTATCTGCATTTTTGCATTACAATGGATAGAGGGTCCAAAAGTATGTTATTTCATTTTGGAAGCAGCGTGAGTCAGTCAATGAAAAATCAGTATCTTCCATTGTTTTTAAGGTGTGAGAGAAGAATAGTAATTCTCCATTTTGACCAGAATAAAATGTCCCACTGTCTAATTAGACTCTTCTCTGCCACCTATGTGTTAATGGGTTTGTCTCTTTTTGAAACATGGTCAAACAATAGAAAAGTTGTTCTTACTTTGTCCTAAAACCATGAAATGGAAAAATTTTTAAGTTTGGGGCTTTTTGTTATCCTGTACCGTAGAGGTTATTTCAACGTACTCTAGAGATTGTTTGAAATTACTGTTCAGCATTTATGATGCAGCTGTTGTGTGCTGTTTTCTTGTTTAAAACCAGAACATGGTAAAAAACATGGAGCGATGGATCCAGTCCCAGCAGTACAGGAAGTGGGACCTCCACAGCTTGAAACTGCAGCCCCTCTCCCCAGTGCCCAGGTAATGAGTGCTTTTAAAGAAAAAAAAAATGAAAAATATTTTTAAAAAGAGCAAGCAAGTCTGACAACCTAAAAATGTGCTATGCCTAATTAATTTTTAATCTTATGTGGACTATGTGTTGTGCCATTCTCATTGAAGCCAAGTTTATTTATTGAAGACCCAAAGCTGGAAGGTTTCACTGACAAAGGGAGGAGAAGTCTTGTGCAGCACCAATAGAAATTCAAAAGACCAGAAGTTCTTAATGGCTGAACGTTGGTGCAGGAAGGTGTTTAGTTAAGGCTCAGTGATTTCAGTGGTGTTTGAGTTTGTATTTATTTTCTTCCCTCAGTAGAAGTACTTTCTTCTGCATTAGACTTTTAAATTCCTGTGTGGGCGTGAAAAGCAGGAAGCATATTTATTCTCATAGCCAGAATCTTTTCAATCAGCTCCTGTCATTCACTTCCCAAGGCTCCTGTCTGGGGCTCAGGGATTTCAGGTCTGCCTTGGCACCATTGCTGACATCTCTGACATTTAAAGCAGCCTGAGCTCTTTGCTGTGCTGAAGTGCTTTGCTATGTGTTGGTTGTGTTGGGTGGGTGACAGAGAGAGGAACCAATGGCTTGAAAGTGAGGAAAGTGTCAACATTTTTTTGTGCTTATTGATACACCTGCTTCTGCAGATGCTGAAGGAACCTCACACGAGAAGAAAGTCAGAGAGAGTTGGAACTGCATAGTCTGGAGGACAGGGGGATCTTATCATTGTGTCTAAATACAATGTGCAGTGATACAAACAGGAGTGAGGCAGGCTCATTTCAGTGGAGCCCAGTGACAGAACCATCAGCACTGAGTGCAAACTGAAACGCAGGAAGCTCCATGTGAACATCAGGAAACACTTCTTCACTGTGAGGGTGACCGAATGCTGACACAGATTGTGCGGGGTGGTTGTGGAGCGTCCATGCTAGGAGACATTCCAAAGCCACCTGGACATAGGCAACTAACCAGCTCTAGATGCCCCTGCATCAGCACGGTATTGGACCAGGTGGCTTCCAGAGGTCCCTTCCAACCCCAGCCAGCCTGTAATTCTGAATCCTGCTGGTGTTGTTTTGGAAAACTGTGACAAAATGTTGTATTTTGACTTACTTTTCGCTGTCTCTTAGAACAGTTTAATGGGAATGCACAAATGTAATTTAAATGGAGATTCCAAAAGAATGAGTTTTCTCTTGTAACCAGGGACACAAGGAGGCAGAAATGCTTGAGCTTTTACTGGAATTCTAGAATTCAATTTCTGGAATTGAAGCCTAAAAAAAACTATCCTTAAATAATACAATTAAAAGTTAAAGTATGCAATGTCATGAGGGTGATGGTAAAAAAAGTACTTTCACAAAAAAGTATTCCCAACCCTCTCTATGACATTGTGTGTTTAGTACATTAATAATTACATAATTAATAAATAATGGTGTGTGTATATATATATATATATATACACCATAATAGAATATATACAGTGTAATATATATTATATAATTAGTAATAGGACTTGCATTTATCTGCTAACTCTGTAGCTTTGTCTTTTTTCTTTTAAATGTAAAAAAACCCTTCTGATGGAAAGTATCCTGTAATAAAATGTAAGTTTTGAGTAATACACCACGTTGTGTGGAAACAGATGGAGTATTCATTGAAAGTGAAGCAAAGCTGCTTAAGCACTAAAACTAAGAATATCTGCTTTTTGATTTCTGTGAGATCTGGGTTGAAGGATTTCCAAATATATTGGAAATAGAATGGAAGATTTTCTTACAGTATGCAGTAAAAAAAAAAGTCAGGTGAGTAGATGTAGAGCCTTCCTCTGTCTTCTAAATTTTTCTCTATTTTGTAAATTATCATTTAGCATTGTCAGTGATGGACTTCTTGCTTCACAGTTTTCATTCATGCAGAAGAATCACTTTTGCACATCTCCAGCAATACTGAATAATATAACATATTGAATAATTCTCGTATTTCCAATACAGAGAATATACTGTCAGACTAAAAGAGTCAGCTGCAAATATAGACTTCTAAAGTCCAGGTATAACCAAGTCTTTAATTTTCTGTGTTTTGGGAAAATATATTTGGTAGGAGGAAAAAAATGCAAACTAACTTTGTCGTATTAGTCTACATCTTTCTCATCTTGCTAAATGTATCAATTATTTTCATAGGAGAATAGTGACCCTGAAAATTTTCATTTCTTAGATCTTTAAGGGACCTCACACCAACAACTTAGCAAGAATTTTCTGTGACTTGAGTTGTTAATATATTGGAAATTCTAAGTGAAAACTTCAGATGGTCTCTGCAATGTGATGTGTGTAAGCCACTCCATCTCATGTTCTCATTAAATTTTTATGGCTAGCTGTGTTTGAAATCACACATAAGATGCTAAAGGTACATCCTTCTGTGAAAGAGGATGCATTTAGTATGTCTTTGAAAGAAAGCAGGTTCCAGGTCAGTGCTCTGATTGAGTAACTCCTTGTCCTGTAGTACTGGATTACGTCGTTGTTTGGGTGGATGGTTTCTGGGTTTTACTGAGGTGCTGCTGGGTGAAAAAGGGGGATACTTGAGAGCTATAAATGAATAATAGAGCCAGTTTAGGATTTTCTCAAAGAATTGCAAGGAATTAAGTTGGCACAGACTGATTATTTACCAGGTGGATGCAGAATGGGTGAGGTCAACACACAGAGTTGAGATCTGGTAGTAGTTTTATGTTCACTGCTGGATATTTAAGGTCTTGCAGAATGTTCAAAAGTTCAGGACGTGAGCTTTCATGCCTCTGCCAGATTCTATCTTAAAAATACTGTGATCAACTGAAACTACAGGAAGAAATTTAGCCTGGTCAGGCTGAAAAGTAATTTTTTAAGTTGTTTTGTGGTAATGTGAGCGATTCAAAGCCCAAGGAGACAACTCTTCACACCCTGTGTGCCAGACCCTGGGCTTCCATGCTGCAGGAGCTTACAGCTTCTACACACTTATGTGGACATAATGGGCAACTATGTCAAGCTCACAAATGAAAAATCCATGAGGGAGTATTAAATCCAAAGGCCTCAGGTTGTCCAGGTCAAGAATTGCAGGTACCAGTGTCCCCTACAGTCACATTCCGTCCGGGAGTCTGTGGCTTGCCTCAGCTGCTGCTCACCCTTGCTGGAGGTGGCTCATAAGCTCACTGGGTGTCTTGGCTGAGCCCCGTGCTTTAGGCTCCTGCTCTGTGGCCATTCTTAGTTTAGCTGTGTTTTAGAAGTGCATGAGTCGGTCTTCAAATGCCTTGTTTCCTTTGGTGCCCTCGTGGGGAGCAGCGATGTTGGTGCTGCCCTCAGATGAAAGGCGCTGCATGCACGAGCTTTGGCTTTAGCGAATGTGTTTGTCTGACTGTTGGCCAAGGAATGCATGCACTTTTTAGTAAATTGTATGTGCTGAAATATGCTGTGAGGGAGGAGAACAAAAGGGAAAAACAAATGCAGAAACATCCATTCCTGTGGGACATGTTTGAGCATCCAGCAGACACGTTTCTAGCTTGATATGAAAGCATTACGTAATATTTGGAATCTGATTAAAGAAGAGCTCTCTGTGAAATTGTAACAATTAACAAACTCTGTACGTGATTTTCAATGTTATATTACGTGTTAGTTAATATTTAGGTTTGGTTAATAAAATGTGAGAGAGAAGTGAAAAACTCATTACAATAACTCCATTGTTGGATTATTTGCTGTTGTTTTGTGCTCTGTCGTCGACCACCTAAGCTGAGAGAAATCTCCTGGCTCCTATTTGTTTTCTTTTCCAGTGATATTGAGATTTCCCGAGCACAGAGTCCAAAAGCTGTTGATGTACTTGCCAAGGAGATAGGATTGCTTACAGATGAAATTGAGATCTATGGCCAAACCAAAGCCAAAGTACGTTTGTCCCTGCTGGAAAGGTTAAAGGATCAACCAGATGGAAAATATGTTCTAGTTGCTGGGTAAGAATGCTATGTAATGTCATTAATGTCCGCTGTTTCCACTCTTATTAATATAAACATGCAACTTACATCTTTTTATACTCTGTGCAAATAAGAATCTTGGATGTTTTTGTCTGTACATTGCTCTCTTCTGAAAGTAAGCAGGTTTTGAACTTTTTTGAAGTAACACAGCTTTTCTTCCAAGCTCTTATTACTGAAGTAAATTACTGAATATATTTTACAAAAGGTAATTTATTCTATGATTCTGGGAAATGTTGGTGAGTGGAGTTTTTTTTACTGTTTTATCAGAATTTCAAATGTTTAACTTGCATATTTAAGGCTGCTTGTATTGTGGCTGTTTATAAACAAACATTAACAGAAGCTACATGCTAATCTGTTGATATTAACAATAAATACTTTTTTTATTGAAGAACAGCTTACAAAGTTTAAAAAGCCATGTCTTTCCTCTGAAATGTAGACATGTCTCCAGGCAGGCTTATCCTGCTCACTTTTCCCACGATTGTAGCAAATGCAGTGCTCAGCAGGAATTATGCACTTCTGAAGAGCTTCAGGTTTTTCGTGCATTCAGTGACACAACCTTTTCATTCACCTGGTTTACTAAGTGGAAACTTCTACTTGTGAACAAACGTGGAGGTTTTCATTAATTTTTAAATTGTAGTTTGTTCTTTATATTCTGAATTAATCTGTTGGTTGCTTCCTTTTAAGTAAAACCATTCAGGTTTAAAATGCAGTTTTGGCTGATCCAGAAGGAGAGGGCTGTTGTTAACTGCCTTGATCTACTGACTCCTCACCTTGGCTAGTTTTCTCAAACTTTTCTTTACTGCCTTCCTGTGGGAGCAACCTGCATTTCTGGCACTGAAATGGAGCTGTTGTAGCCTGACTTGATGTCACAAAGCTGAGGCAGGCGAGATATGAAGCTTTCCTCGAAGCTATGTGATAAAGTCCAGCATTAAAGATATTCCTGGAGGATGCTGAAGCAGTTAAGAGAAGGAAATAATAGCTTGTTGAGCTTGGTTTCCTTTGGCATAGTTTTATTTTGGTTTGGGTTTCTGTGGCACTGGAGAAACAAAAACAGGTTCAGCATTTGACCAAGGTTGAAGAAAGTTGCTGCCATGGATTTTCATGCTCATGATGTCAACAGCATCAGTTGGTCATCATGCTGCAGACCAATCCAGGCTTCCCTAGCAGCAAACCTCTCTCAGAAGAAGAGGTTATTTGAAGATGTCTGGAGACATAAGACAGCAAGTTGCAAAGCCTGATTCAGGTGGATTTTAGTTGTGTCGGATTGCATGCACCAGTGCTTACATTTCTTCACACTGCTTTGTCTCCCATTCTCCTTCAAAGAAGGTGTCTCAAGCAGTTGTCACAGAAAGAAGTGCATCTGCATGTGGAAGAAATGCAGCAGTTTTGACCAGCAAGATAAAAAGCTGGCAAAAAGTAGATAATTGTATCTTCTTTTAAGTTTACATAAAAAATGTACCAATACAGAATGGTGCCTCAGAAACAAAGGGCTGGATTTGGTACCTAGCCAACCTGATGATGCAAGATGTTGCTATTTGTAACATCTCTGAAGTCATTGCATCTTGTGGGGTTAGTGCAGAGCCACATCTGCTGCAGGAGGAGTGCCTGGGCAAGGTCGCTACAATAGTGGGAACATTCTCTTCTGAGAGAGTTCAAAGCCTGACTTTGAAATATAGTACATATAAAATATACATATAATGTGTGTTTATATGCTCTCAGCTGCTCTCCCTTGCTGAAATGGCTGTAGCAGATGACAATGATTTTAAGAAAAGCAGGGAGCTCTGTCTGATGAGGAAATGTTCAATGCAATGAAAATCAAGTGTCACTGAAGTGTGGAAACTGGGGAGTGAAATAGTATCCTCCTTTGCCTTCGTTCTCTCCCTTACCAAGGCAAGGTCAACCAAAACCTGCCATTTGGATTATTGTGTTTGTTCACAATAACCAAAGATACTTATAAATTCTTTCAGAATGATGCAGTGTAGGCCTTCAAAATAAATTTTCGGTGCTTCAGAGGAAATATTTAAGATATATGTTTATACTTATGGTTCTGGTAGAAATATTTGTGATGTACGATGGGAACTTCTCGTGTGTGAAAAGAGTGTAAAGTGTGTGTGTTTATTCAAGAAACTGCAAAACCTCCAATCTCCATCCATGATGCAGCCAGTAACATTTATGCCTTTAATTGCACATTCAGATTTAAATGTTTCACAATGTCTAGAAATTTATAAATATTTGCTGCAAATGCATGTCGAGTTTATTCCTGATACGCTAAAGACCAAACTTCTTGTTCTGAGCAGGAAAAATGCAACTGAAATGCACCTTTTTATCTCTACAGATAGTTTATGGCTCTTTAAAAAGTTGCTAACTTCAAAGTCTTTTTTGTTCCTTCTAAATGCAAGCAAATATGGCTAAGTGTCTCATCCATTATAAACCTTGTATGCTGAAATATTGCAGTTTGATTAACAGATCACGACACCCGAAAATAGGATGAAGACTTTTATTTTTTCATAAATTCCATTTACTTCTATATGGAGACTATTCTTTTATCTTTTTCTTTTCATTCTTGATTTTTATTTTCTTTGTCTGTGTTTTGCTTGCTATAGGGCTCGTTTTAAGACAGTGTGGTGGCAGAGCCACAAGTTATCATGGAGTAATTGATTCTTGGGCATCACTGCCTGTAAACAGGATTTTAGTGTGCTAAATAATATGTCGCAGGATCTGTTAACTCAAACTGCCTCCACTCATTGCCAGCTGAGATCATGTAAATGAATGCAGCTTGTTCTTGACCTAGGAGCTAAGTTTAGTGTTCAGGGTAACCTAATCGTGTGTTCAGGCATGTAGAGGGCATATTCACAGACAAAATATGAAATTACAGCTGCAGTTTTTTAGAATCTATGTCTGTGTGTGTGTGTATGTTTCCGTATCTTGTTCTAAATGCTCCAGTGTTGTGGCTTTTAGCCAGATAATTCTGGAAAATTGTTCACTTTAAAAATGCAAGATGAGGAAGAATAAAAAGTGAGAAAATTATGAAATAAAATTCTGCCTTTAACAAGAAGTGTGTTGGATTTTGAATGCTGGAAAATTTAAAATCAGTACTTTTCTCCTGACAGTAATAGATGTTCTCTGATGAACTAACTACCTTTTCAGTAAAGTAAAAATGGAGGAAAACAAAAATGTATTGTATTTCTTTTTACTGTGTCCCTTGGGCTGCAAGGTGTTTAAAAGCTAAGAAAAAAGGAAAATAAAAATTAGAGGAAAGATACAGGGAAGGATAAGAGGGGAAAATACCACTGTGTTGCTGCCCTGAACTGTTTGATAGTCCACGGTAAAGTCATAGGTGAGACAATTGTAATGTATTGGTCATGTCATTACACAGCTCCTGATTGGGATTGTTTTGTATGAGTCTGTAGTGGATTATGAGAGTTTGTAGTGGAGGATTCCTCAGTCTGTTCCTGTCTTTGTTCAGTCATTTTAGCTTCACAGTAATCTCTGTGCTTTTGTATGTGGAAGCTCCAGTCCCAACCCAAGGATGCCCTGCAACATTGTCATAACCTCATCTCGCTGAGGTGACAGCAGTTGCAGCACTTCTGTGCTCAGAAACACATTTCTGACAATTGTAATCTATTGGGAGATGTACATAGGTGGGAACTCAGTTGCCCATGGCCTCCATACCTGCCTTTGCAGGTTTCCATGTGGATCGCACAAATTATGAACTCATTAAAATCTTTGAATCTGCTGATACCTATGAGTTGAAAGTAGGAAGTTTGAAAGAGAATTTTCACATACCCAGTAAAGTTCTTGCTGGAGGCACAGTGGCTGTGTGGCTGTGAGGAGGTTACAGCTGGTGCAGTGTATGTCTCCCTGTTTGTTTATTTTCTTTTTGGGAGACCTCGTGCAGCTTTCCCACAGAAACAGCTCTACTGCAAGCTAATGCGATGTATAACAAACAAACAAAAAGTCTGCATATTCTTATCTTTGTTTTGATATACAAAGAGAGATGGCTTTCCAATATTATGGAAAACTTACTTTGCCAAGGAGCTGATGGCTGCTTGGTAGGTGGCGAAGTTTAAGGCAGAAAATTATTGTGGGGTTTCTGTGTTTTGATTGAAAACATACTAAAGAAATTTGAAGAATAATGCAAATGGCTGTAAAGTCTCTTGAAGTTCATTAAAATTTATTGCATTTTAAAGGAGGTTTTTCCTTAATTTGCATAAGGTTAAAGGACAGCATTGCACAATTGGGCTAAAGTTAGCCACTGGCAGTTGTAATTTTATACCCATGTGAGCAAGTGACCTAAGCTGCGAGAGTGTAGGCTCAGTAGTGTAGCCAGCAAAAACAGCTCAATGTCCACAAAACAGATTAAGTGGTTTATTTTATTTATAAAACCCAATCAAAGTAGAGCAGGTACAAAAGGGGAGATATTTAAAATCAGCTTTCGAAGGAAGATTAATAGAATAGAATTTTCTTTTAATTTCAGGTGCTTTCTTTTTCTTTTTAACTAATGTTTATGCCTGAGGTTTTGGTAACTGTTGAAACTAATAAATGATTTGTTCAGCTCTTGAGCTTTCCTGCCAGTTTAATCAAAGAACAGTGGTGTGTTTCCCTTTTTGCTTTCTGGAAAAAGGTCTGTCTCATAGAAAACTCTCAGTGCTTTCTGGTTCATATTACAGTGTCATGTTAGAATAGGCCAGTCAAGTTGCCAGAGCATTTTAATAATGTGACGCTTGACTGTGTGTTGTTTTCTTCTGTGACAAGTAGATTTTATTCTTTATGCTTCCAGCATGCATTCTGGTTATGCATTTGTCAATTGCAATTTTGTTTCCTTTGTTGAATAGGAGGCTGCATCTTTGATTTTTGCTGGTTTCATAATTTTTCTGTTAGTGCAGCCATCGAGTGCACTGAGTTTTCTGGGTCTGTGGAAAGTTCTTTACTGGCAACTTCCAGTAAACAATTATAGGTGTCTCTTTCATAGTAGAATAATTTTCTTTTGGGTGTTTTGTTACTGTTTTTTCTTTTTATATTGTTGTTATTTTTAAATAATTAATAGCTCCATAAGTTGTTACCTTGTTAAGTCTTTGAACACGGTAATGCCTCAGGATTACTTATATATGCTTTAAATCTGGCTTTAATGCACAGGAATAAGAGGATCAAGTAAATGAGATTAGGACAATAGACAAAAGTGAATGAGATAGCAGGAGAACAAGGGGTAAGGAGAAACCATGCTAAGAATTATTTGAATGGGTTTGGGGAAACCAGTGTTAGAACAGTAGTCAGAAGGTGAAACAGGTAGTAAAAATGAGTTAACCTGGCTGTGGTGCTCTGAAGGAAACTCATTTGTTCTAAAGTGAGGATCCTGGGACAAAAAGGAGGTGAGAAAAAGAGTGGTAGGAAAAAAGGAAGCTATCTGTGTGGCTGCTGTAAAACCCTGAGGGCTCCCTGTCCTGACAATGTAGATATTTAAAGTACCCTTTCTTCTAGGAACTGCAAACTTTGAAAGTAAAAAAAATGAAGTAGTATTCTGTGCTTCTGCAGTAGATCAGAAGGAAATCAGAAGGTCTAGTACGGATAAAAAAATGACAGGGACCAAAATTGCTTTTGAGATAAAGGATATGCTCTAAATTTCCCACCTTTTTTTTGGCTCTACATAGATATTTTGCTAGAATTCTGTGAATTCTTTTATAAGTCAAAGTGCCATTCTAGGATAATGAAATAGTCTAGGATAACAAATAGTAAATTACTGATGATGTTTTAGAATCTGATGGTTGGTGAACTCAATGTTATGAAATGTGGGAGAAAATTGCTAAAACCAAGTACCCAAATAAGTGGCCCAGAGTCACATAAGGGTAGTTCAAAGTGAAGAATTCAGGGAAGCTCTTATAGATGTGCTTAACCCCATTGGTTTCACTGAAACTTTAGTTAAAAGACTACTTTTCTGAATTGTATTTTTTTTTCCTAGAACAATATAAAGATGTTGATTTGACTTAATTCTAAACTGCCCACATTTTTCCAGACATATCTATCCAGGGCATCTTTTTTATAGTAAAGCCAAGGATCTGATGATGCTGTAAAGGATAGATTTATGAAAAGTTAATGTTTTAATCTATTTTCTTTTGTGGGTTAAAGAAGTGCTTTTCCCAGTCTGTGAACTGACTGAACTAAGCTGATTCTTACAATTACTCTAATGTTTTTGTGCCATTTGAATTGTGATCTGAAGATAGGAATATCTTGGAAAAATTACTAGTTGGGGAAGGAAGTGTTTCTAATTAGAGCTAGATGTTTCAGCTCAAGTTTTGAAAAGGTCAAGATAAGGGTTCCCCTTCAACTAGATCCATGTGCATGCTTGTATTTCCTTGGGAATGAACACTAGTTTTTAACATCATCTTCACTAAAGTACTTCTCTGCAGGTAGAAAAGGCACCAATGATATGAATGGTTGCTCTTGGCCAAAAAGGAAGATTTGTGTGAGAGTGGTGTGAATGGAAAAAGGACTGGGGCTTTCTTCTTTTGCCAATCAGAAAAAGAAATGCTGCCTCAAAAGAATCACTGAAGTGCCTTTTGGAGCCATGAGATGTGTTCATACATCAAGAAAGAAAAACAGAAAGAGAGGAAGAGCCCTAGCACCCACACACTTTTAACGTGGATCACAAACAAATGTGCTGATGTTGAAAGTAGGGAGAGGATCATTTAAACTGAGGTGTCTCTCATTCACTGAAGGCCGATGAAATTTTCTACTTGCAAAATCAGCTGTCATTGTCCCTTTATTAAAGGGGCAAGAATAGAGTCTTCTCTAGGGACAAGAATAGAGTGGAGGTTAGAGTCTCTGATTTGAGTTTGCAGGTATTTTTAGAATTCTGGCCTGTTTCAGTCATGGTCTAAATATGGGAGCTGTAGCATGAGGCTTTTGAGCTTTTGTGTGGACTATAATAGTCATTGTCCCCTATTGCCCTTAAATCTCAGAAACAAAAGTGTACAGTAAATCATGTTCAATTGAATATAGTGGATTTTGTGTCCTGTTTCATTTAAAAAGCAGTTGATCTGTCATTGTTGAGGGTTATGGTGACGTGGAAGCTGGAGAGACACAGCTGAGTTCTACAAAAAAGTGTTGGTTATTTAACTTAAAATGTTCTATTATTTCATTCAAAGTTTGAACAATGGGAATAAAAGATTTCATGCATTACTGCAGAAAAATATTAATACATGCTTATAGTATTATGATGGATGGATTGTTAATGAAACTGGTGAGACTTTTGTGCTGTAATAAAAATGTCTAAATTCAATATATTCTTTTTAGAACTTTTGCCAAAATAATCTTCTCTTTTTCTGCTATCATAGTAAATTGCTTAAATAGAAGACACATGTATATTAGCATTCCAGCTTGAGCTAGGGGCTAACATTGTGGCAGTATTTTTGTGAAGATAAAGTAATCTTATTGAAATTTGCTGTACAAATATTCTTCATTGAAATCAAAAGCTCTAAGTTCTGATATCCTTAGCCAGGCTGACATCAGCAAAGAATTTGATTAATCTTTTTTCTTGTTTTGCTAGAATAACCCCTACACCCCTAGGAGAGGGGAAAAGCACAGTCACAGTTGGTCTTGTTCAGGCGCTTACTGCACACCTTAACATTAATTCCTTTGCTTGTCTGAGACAACCTTCTCAAGGACCTACTTTTGGAGTGAAAGGTACATAATATTTGCAGAACCTATGATCTTTTTCAGATTAAAAGGAAAACTGCTTTTCTGCCTTTTTAAATTTATTTCTTCTTTCTTAATTTCTTAATTGCTTCACTCAGTGGATTGTCCCAGTAGTAGCATATTTGATTTTTTAATACATATTTTACTAATAGATTAAGGTTTCTTGCACATGACTTCCTGTGCAAGGTTCATACCTATGTTCCTGCACTTAACATGTACTGATAATGCAGATAAAGCCCGAACATAATGAAAGGCAGAGGAATGTAATTAGCCATGAGGAATTTTGTGTGAGTACACACCCTTCCAGCCACCCCTCTACTTGGGGACTCTTCAAATACATTTCTAAATATTACTGTGTCATTATTCCTTGAGAAAGGGTCCGCGTTGGATATTCACAAGGAATTTAGCAGTTGTGGTTCAGTTGTGTCAGCAGCACATGTTTGGCTAGGTCTGAACCTCTTCTCTCTGTTCTCCTGAGCTGTCGCCTCTAATCGCGGGCTGCTGCCTTTTTGCCTAGAAACCCTGTAAGAGCCTGAGGGCCAGGTAAGAACCAGCCAGATTGCAAGCCCATCTTCCATGCTGATGACAGGAAGTAATGCAATCTCTTTTTTGCCATTTCTCAGCTGAAATTGGTGCCTAACTGGGCAAGCACTCAACATCTGCTCTGCTTTGCTTTGCTGAAGTTTAAGTTAACAAGTTTGGTTTCAGCTGGAAGGCTCCTGGTGCTTCTCAGCTAAGACTGGTGCGTGTGAGTGCTTTAATCCCTCCACTCAACTTGTGCGTAGGCAACAGCAAATTTCTTTGCCTGTACCATGAGAGGTAGAGGGGGAAGAGTGCTCAGGGTGTGAAGGTTTCATTCAGAAGCAGTGCTTGCTTGTGACTGCTTTGTCTTTCCACCCAGCAGCTGCATGTGCATGACTGTGTCCTAAATCTGGGCAGGAGCAGAGGGTGGCCCTTACACAGCCAGAGCCTGCACCACCCATCACATGTAGGCTTTCATTTCAGAGCAAGGATTCCCTTTTTTCTACCTGCTGAAAAACAAAAGAAAAAAGCCAGCAAGATTAAGGAAATCATGGTTATTTGGATGCATCACGGATCTTCTAATAGAAATCAAAATGCCAAAAATGTGTCATCATTGCTGTGTGTTTCACTTTGTGTGTTTAAAGATCGTTGTTTTTTTCCAAAACTGATATGACCATGTGCTTCCCTGTGCAGGTGGAGCAGCTGGAGGTGGATATGCTCAAGTGATCCCCATGGAGGAGGTGAGACAGCCTCAGCTTGCAGTCTGTGGGATGGCTTAATGGGCATGATGGCATTCATGGTTGAAGACTGACTTGATGATCTTGGAGGTTTTGTCTGACCCTAATGATTCTATGATGTTCGCAGTGCTTGTTTGGAAATGTGTGTCAGTTTCACCCCAAGAGAGTCTAATTTAGAGCTCAGCAAAACCTCTCTGTGTCTAGAACTGGTGAGGAACCATCTTGACTGTGCACAGCTCGTCCAAGCAGAGCCCTAATGTCAGCCCTGAAGTGCCATTAAAACTGACCTTCCAACTCCTTCTGTCAGACACATAAAAAATACTGTGTAACACAAGTCTTAATTTGAGATGCTCATTTCAGAGTTTTCACACAACTTAGTTAAATTTTGTATCAGCAAAGTTCATGCCTGTGAGGTTAGGGGCTGTGGTCCTGCAGCTAACAGAAAGCTGGCCTATGGCCCCAAAGCCAGGATGCATGCTGTGCTCTGGGGCACATTCTGCAGTAATCCACACCTCTGGTCCAGGTCAGTTAGTGGTTAGAAATGCTAAACTGATTCTCCATTAATGATTTGGAACTGTAACTCTTTGCTTCTGATTCCTGAATCATTTAGCAAAGAATGAAGATGTTCTTGGCTTTGTTTGGCTACACTTAGAGTAGTTTACCATGTACTCAGATGAAAACAAGTCCTTCATATGGCCCAGTGTATTTTCACCTGGAATTCTTTAGCCTACCCTGACAGCTGACTAATCAGAGCTGCAGTCTCAAGGAGATAGCAATGATTTGTGCTACTAATTTGTCTTAGTGAATTAAATTAGATATTTTCTTATAAAAAGATCCTGTTGTTTCCCCCTTCTAGTTCAATCTTCATTTGACTGGAGATATTCATGCTATAACTGCTGCAAATAATTTGCTGGCTGCTGCTATTGATGCTAGGATCTTGCATGAGAATACTCAATCTGATAAGGTGAGAATTATTTTCTCCTATTCAGAAGACATTTTTTATTTTCAGTTTTTCGATAAACTGCATTTCAGAGAAAACCATATTGTTTCTCATTTTATATTTTCACCATTTGAACAGTAACTGTTGCTGAAGCCATTTTATGTTCTGCTGGGAAATTTTCCATATACAATGTATTTTTCTGGCAAATAGCTATCATAAGGTAGTCTTTAAGATAAGGATCCCACGGCCAGAACATTGACAACTATTTCTGACTGTACTAAATAGTGTAATAAAGCATGTTTTCCCTACCTATATTCCTATTATTTTCAGTAATTTGAAGACTCATTTCAAAGTTACAAATTGTTATTTCTGATGTGTGGTTGGGTATGATGTACCTTAAGAGGAAGGAGTTATGGGGAAGATAAACTAGATCCTTGTCCCTCTGCTAAATATATTGTGACGTTAAACAAAACTTAACTTGGGGCTTTAAAGAGGAGGGAGATGATCAAAGAAGGAGCCTCTTCTTGTTGTCTGCAGCATTAAAACTGAGTATGGTGGTACTCTTTGCTTGATACATTTGTACACAATGTACATTTAGATCAATGTACTTTTAGGCCACTTTGGAAATTATAATTGTAGTTTAAATACTTTGGATCTTGATTAGTTTTAAAAGGTTCCCAGTTTCAGAATTTTTTTTTTTTTTGGTGAAGCAGAGAAAACCAATAATTTCTGGCGATTGGATTTTAGACTGTTGAATCATAGACATGGCTCAGAAGCCTGCTGCCTTCTCAGAATTGTTTTTTAAGTCTCTAATCAGAAGTCCACAACATATGTGGTTAGGAAGTTTTTACTGAAATTAGGTGGAATAAATTAAAAAAAGCATTAGCTTTCTATAACTTTCCCCTTCAACTTCTTGTGTGGTTTTTCTAGTCTTTGTATAACAGGCTGGTTCCAGTAGTTAATGGCATGAGAGGATTTTCTGCTATTCAGCTTGCCCGTCTGAGAGTAAGTTGTTAATTCAGTCTCTCCTCTATTATGGTGTCTCTTCATGAAATGTATTCTCTTACACAACTTGTTTAAAATTACTTGATGTATGAGACTAAGTTTGTATAAACCCTCATAAATTTATCAAGTCTAGACTTTTTTTCTGAAAGCATCATCCTTGGAGTAATAGGATCTGGGTCTGATATTATTTTTATAACTAACATTTTTGCTATTCTTTTCTCCTGAAATAAACCAGTGATGTTTTTAAATGCTGTGTCTTTTCTGATGAAATATTAAAGTCAGAGTTTTTTAAATACTTTTCCAATTATGGTATAGTCACATTTGAAAGCTCACATTATTTGGTTTTGCAGTGTTTTCTGATTTTGAAAGTTTAATGTAGTATATACTTCTGGGGTTTTATTGATGTCAGTTTGACAGTGCTCTTCCTTCAAGGGGTACATTTGCATGCTCAGTGTATTTTTGCATCCCATCTTGCTCCCTGAATCCTTCCAGAGGAGCTTCCTGTGCAATTCACGCATGTATGACATGCCTGGATTTGAGAGTGCTGTTCTGATAAAAACCTAGAGAGGAGCACATCCCACTAGTGTAGGAGGAAGAGAGTATGAACCTCTCAAATATCACCCCTAAGGACAGCTCCAGTTCTTCTGTGGCCAGTTCTGTGTTTGTTGTTGGCTTGTGAGTCCTGACTGATTTTTTCAGTCATGGGATGGCAGTGGGCAGTGCCACGTGCACACTTGGAATTTTGGGGGTGGAAAGAGGGATAGAGGTAGCGACAGCTTCTGTTTTGGTGGGGGGTAAAAGAGTCCTCGTAACATTTTAAGCTTTTGTGTTGCTCAGTTGAATGCTAGTCAACTAAAATCAGGATGATACCTGCTTGACTCTAAGGCAGAGTCAGGCTCAGAGATTGTTCCATCAGAATTTTGGGATATTTTCAGTTTGTTCTTGTTTACACTGTTACAGATAGCAGGTTAGGGAAAGAGGGGGAGTGTTTGCCTTATTCATGATATACCAACTATCTCTATATTTGAAATGGATTTTTCTCTTCACATGAGCTGCAACTGAGTAAATAAAAGTTTGGCTTTATAACATTCAAATACGTGAATCATAATTTCCAGTATAATTGAATTCTTTTGCTGTGAATTATTCTCAGTGTAATGATTCCTTATAGCTAACAAGATGTTAATTGTAAAGAAACCACAGTGGGATTAGGTTGCATTTTTCTTAAAACAGCATTACTAAGATTGAAATGCCTCACATAGGTGGGTTGATAAACCAGAGCAGCACGCTATTTGAAACAAATGAACCATTTCATTGCACTTCTTGAACTTTTTGTATGTAGAGGCTGGGAATAAACAAGACTGATCCTGAGACTTTAACAGAAGAGGAGATCAGCAAATTTGTGCGCCTTGATATTGACCCATCCACCATAACATGGCAAAGAGGTATGTAGCCAGAAAGCCTCACTTTATCTTGGATTTCATCATAACTTATCTCCTAATTTGCTTAATTTCACCTGAATCAGAGCTGTTTCTGCTCTGACAGCAAGAATAACCAGTTTGCAAGTGGGAAGTATGGGTTCATAACAAATGCAAGTGCAGCATCTTGCTCTAAACTTGGTCAAGGATCTGCAATAACTCAAGACACTTTGCTAAAATTCTGAAAGATAGGTTTTTTGGCAGATTAAAGACATCCCCAGTCACTCTCACATTAGGTTATGTCTCTTCAGACATGTGAAAGTGTCTTTTCTGTGTATTTTGCAAATCTTACCCATTCTTTTCTTAACTGTGTCTGTTATGATTCTAGATTATTTGCATTTATTCTTCTTGATTTTGATCCCTCATCCTCCCAAGCTCAGGGGCCTTGGTAGCTCAAGAGACTTAAGAGGCTTAAGTGATTATGTGTTTTTGTGATTTTTGAAGTCTCCTGAATTGTTTGCTTCATTTGGAAAAAGAGATGAAAGATGTGGTGCTGTTGCCAAGCAAACTGATACCCACTCTGATACCCTTAGACAACTCCCCTCTGCTTTTTCCAGTTCTAGTGCTGGGTCATATTTCAGTGTTTACTTCAATTTCTATACCCATCTTTTTCTTCTTTAGGGAAGTAAACTCTGCATGAAGTTCTGAGCTAAATACCACTGGATTTCATTTTCTTTCTTATTTCTCAAACACTGAAGTTATCGCTGTTAAATGGAATGTGTTCTGATGCTTAGAAAAAAGGGTGAATCTATTGAGAAGGGAGGAGGCTTGGCCGTGCTTTAGTGTGCCCTTTGTGTGCATGTCATCTCAGGCTTGGGATCGGGATATTTTTCTCAAGATAATTCTGGGGATGTGGCGTAAGATGTTTTTTATTAGTCATACAGTGTGTCTGGAAGAGACCTGTGTTAGGATAAAGAAGTAATATAAATGTTTAGTGTAATATGACTCCTCTTTTTTATCAGCATGGGTTTGGGAGAAGGCAACATTGCTCAACAGCTGTTAACCTCAAGGGAGTTATTTAATTAATCTCAAACAATGTTAGTGAAATTTCTATTCCACACAGCTCTATATGATGTACATACCTTAAACATTTTAGAAAAAAACCCTGAATTTAGGAATGGTTTAGATAACTTGGAAAATGTTTTATTTAGGAATGTTACTGCAGTCCATATGTCTATGAAGCTTGTTACATACCAGGGAATTTGTAGGGGGAAAAGAGCTAACCTATCTGATCTTCTGGAAATTAATTTTAGTCAGGACCTGTTTCCATAGAAGTATCACAAACTTTCAGTTCATTGTCAGCTTACACTAACTTGAAAACATGCAATATACTGAAAAGTGGGAAAGCCTCCTCCTTCTTTGTCTTTCCCTGATAGTCAGATTCTGTTTACATCTCTAGAGGATAAGGAAGTGGATACATTAAACCTAACACTTATTTGAACCTAAACCTTAGTGAAAGGTTTACTTTGGGTAAAGGAAGAGGGAAGATTTGGAGAAGGAAAATTTGTTTTTCTGGCAAAACCAGTTATTTCTTATTTTATTACTACTTAGTGCAGCTATTGGAATCTTCTTGGAGAGTGAGTGGCCGCAGTGAGAATTGGTCACAGTGACCACAGTAAGTATATCTCAGTGACCTGGAGTTGCAGGAGCAGTTACAATTTCATGGTGAGGGTGTTTAGGTTACATGATTTCACGAGGAAGATCCAGATAAAAAATCAGCTCATTGGCTGTCCAGGCTGGTGGGAAGGTAAGTTCCTGCCCTTAGGAGTGCCTTTGTAGACAGGGAAGACATTTAGGTCTGCTTAAGCCATGTTGTGAAGCTGAGCTTCTGAGGAAGAGAAGGGAGAATTCTGAGCTGGAGAGATCAGCTTGCCATATGTCTTCACTGTGCCATATGGCAACACAGCTTGGTGCAAGGCTACAGCTTCCAAGTACCAGGCTCTGTTCTGCAATTCCTGCCAGTAGTGTAGTATTTTAGAGTATGACTGTGTATATACAGAAGCCAAAATGAGTTGGCCAAATCTGTGTTGCACCATCCCTTAAATGGGATTCCTGAAGAAATTAGGGGCCTAAAGACCGAGCAGAGGGAAAAAGATATGTGTGGTATTTACAACAGCACCAAGAGAATTGCCCAAGAAGGGGGAAAGTGACTTAAATCTTGTTTTTTTCCCAGCTCACTCACAACCCTGAACTGAGGTTTAATTAACATTCAAAGTCCCTTTTGTTGTTGCATAATTATGTCATCTTTTTCTGTACAGACAGAATCTTTTTTTTAATTTCCAAAAGCTGCAGGAAAAGTGGAAGGAGCTCACTTACCTTGAGTGGTGATATTTTCTCTGGAGGTTCCTGGATTCTCCACTTATAAATGAACAGGACTCAAATCTACCAGAAGATTGAGTTATCTGAGCTGAACTTATCAAGAGTACCTTGCACCCTTTATTTTAGGTTTGGTGCAAACTTAAGCATTTTAGGACTACAGAGCCTGTAATAAAAAGATAGTCTGTTTTTTCATTCTGTAGGAATGTCCCGTTATCCTATCACTGCATGCCCTTGTAAAAAGTCCCTCTTGGGACCCTTTAGGTACTGGGAGATGCTACAATGTCTCCCAAGATCCTTCTCTTCCCTAGGCTGAACAGCCCCAGCTCTCAGCCCGTCTTCGTAACAGGTGCTCCGTGGGCAGGTGATCATAACAGGTGATCATCCTCATGCTGGGCAGCTGGATGTGGAGTCAGTAACTGTGATGTGTGTGAAAGACACCTGTCTGGAAGAACCAATCTGACAGCGTAATCATCCTTTAGAATGGTCAGAGGAGCTGACCAAGTCTAACCAACATCATGCAGTCTTAAAATCAATTCGTAACAAGTCAGCGGCGAAGCAGACGATTTGAAGTAGATCTGGTGCTTTGTATCTACAAAGACTGATTTTTCCTCATGTAGAAAAAATACTATCTACATGAGATAAAGTACGTTAGAATACTAAGATCAAGTATGTTAGAATACTAAGAATGTGTTAGCCTCAAATGCTGCTCAGATAAACAGTATTTGAGTTGTTTTGACCTTCAGTATCAGCTAGAAGGGAGCGACCAAGTCAGTGGCAGTGCTGCTATGCAGAAGTGGGGCCATCTGGTTACGCTGTTGGAGCAGTTGAATCTCGTATGTGTAACAACAGGTATGCCTGGAAAAACCCTGAGTCCTTGTTAACATGTTTTGCTTTTGTTATTCCCTTATTTCAGTGGTGGATACAAATGACAGATTCCTGCGCAAAATAACAGTTGGGCAGGCAAACACGGAGAAGGGATTTGTCCGTCAGGTATGTAAAGGCATTAATAAATCACATTCTGGACAGTTTGACTTAGAGGCTGAGAGGGCTTCTGCAGTTCTTGCAGCATATTTGAATTGCAATAGTTATGTCTGTTGCTGTTGTATAGTAATCTTGCAGTGAAACTGGTCATGTTAATGAGTAACTGAATCTGAATTTTCAGAAGCAGAAACCAGTACATATTCTACAATGTGTTGAAAGCACTTAAAGAATTGCATGTGTTGGGAGGATTAACATTGTCCTATTACAAGATGCCTTTATGCCCTCATAAAGTTAATTTGTATGGCTTTTTTTTTTTTTTTTTTTAATCTCTGTAACAATTTATGTAGGACATATGTAATTTAAATTACATTTTAAAAAATGTTTAAAAATTATCTTTTTATTCAGAGTTCTCATTTCTCTGTCCTGCATCTCAGCTTTGGAATGTGAACTGTAAGAACTTTGAGCATGTGCTTGCTTTTGCTATGTGGGTTTGAAGGGATAGTTCAGCAGATGAGTATGTGTGTACTTTTCACTGGTGTAAAAAGCTAACCTGCGTTACTGAATGAGAGATTATGGAAGTTTATTAAAGAACTTACTGAAATTGAAATTTCAGACTTATTGAAATTGAAAGCCAGACTTTCCCAACACCACCTGAACAAGTGTTCCCAGTGTAATGTAGGTAAATGAATTTTGAAAACAGCCCAGCATGGAACAGCAGCGTCAGGACGAGTAAATTCATTGTGTGATGTGGAGTGGCTCTTAATTTGATGAAGATCTTGTAATTTAACATTCTGGATTGTGAAATTCATGAGGTTCTGACTATTTTGATGTGAACATCTCTTGTGGTAGAGATAAGGCTTTCACATTTTTGGAAATCCTAGTTTTAATTTTTCTTTACCATTTCTTCAACATTTTCTTTTACCTATGCCTAAATAAAAAGACCAAAACATAATGCTGTATTTTTTGCAGCAGGTAAAGCAAATGCAAATTGAAGAGAAGAACTTCAAAGAGAAATCATGAAATCAGTTAAGCAGTTTGGGTTGGAAGGGATCTCAAAGATCATCTAGTTCCAACCCCTCTGCCCTAAGCAGAGATGCCTTCCACTAAAATGCTCACTTACTTTGGTTTTGAATGCACAAAATAGAAATTTTTCTGTCTGCAGCTCACAGGAAATTCAATATTAGCTAATAGTAATTTCTGATAATGGGCTGGGACTGCAATATATTATATTTGGTGTGAGTTCCTTCAACACTTGAGACCTTTTCATATGTTTAGATTTGTTTCAGTGACTCAATATGATTATTAGTCTTAAGCTGGTTTATGTCAGCCTTATTGTGTAGTGTTTTACCGCTGTCATTGTACTATTGAGTTAAATGTGGCTTATTTTATTATAGAGTATTACTTGACAATATCGCTGTCAAATGTTCCTTCTGTACTTTTTCAGGTAAAATTAATGCTTTCTGTATTGAGGTGTTGGACTGATGCATATCCATTCACATTTTAACATGGACTTAGTGACTCAAGAAATAGAGTTAGCAGTTAGGAAAACTCATTTCAGAGCCTAGCTAGAGATCCAGAGAAAACAGGACTTCCTGGTTAACAGATGCATTTTATAAATACTTGGAGTGATGTTCTAGCACTCTTAAAATCAATGACACCTGTGTGAAATGGCAGAGCACAGCAGGCACAAAAGTCTGCGTTTTAATGAACAGAGATGCTGTGGTTTCTGAAGAGTATTACATGACTGATGCCCTTGATCCTGCAATTGAATCCATGTGGGTGGATCCTTTCATCAATAAAAAACTGACTTTGCAGCTAAGACTTCTGTCAGCACTTCATAGGTGTATAAAGTTTATTTAGAGTTAAAATAGCACCTGCTACTGCAATCTTTTGTGCCTGTTTCTTCAATTAAATTTTATGTCACTCTTTGAGCATCTACCTAGAATGTTTTTCCTGTCCTTTTGGGTTTATGTAGAAACAATGATAAAAACTTTTTTGGTGGGTCTTCCGATAAACATTCTGATAAATCAGAAGTATTTCACCATAGGGGTTAGACATAGATTTTTCAGGCCTATTTCTTCTCTTACATATGCTGCAATGACTTACTGAGGACATTCTCAAATTCAGAAAAGATAGTGGAATCCATGTCATCACAATGCTAACAAAGTTCATTGCATTTAGAACTGCCTCCAAAGAATACAGAAAATCTGTTTTGTAATTTCACCATTTCACTTGAATCACTATGCTGAAAATCCCAGTTACAGAATTATTTTTCTTTTCCGTGGAATGTAGGACTCTCTGCCTATGTCCACAGCAGAAAAGTGCTCAGGTGTCTTCAGAAGTTTTGAGTAAACAAGTGGGTACATAGAGGTCAGCCTGAATAGGGCTGCTCTGGGCTGTAGCTGTCAAAAGCTAAAAGCAGAAACATGGGTTAAAAAAGGGCAGAAGCTCTTAAAGTACTGGGCAAATGCACAAGAGTGGTATGTTCTCTGTAGATGCTTCTTAAAGACAAAGCTATCAATTTGAACAGATTCCTCTGGTATTAGTATGGGATGCATCTGCCAGAGGTCTGATAGAGACAGTCCTGGGCTTTTTTCTTACGTAGATAGCAGTAGGATGTCAGTTCCTAAACTTTATGTAGACTTTAATTGCTGGAGATGGAGAGATTGCTAAAGAAATTGCAGTTCTTGATCACTGCCAACACTGCATTCCTATAACATAATACATTAGTGGCTTTTCTATTCTTCTCTGTTTATGTTCTGGCAACATGTGGCCTGAGCTTTACTAATAGTGCATTAGTACAAGTACTACTAATCTATACTCTTAAAGAAAAGTAAAAACTATTGCTTACATTGTGCTGAAATGCTGTACAGTATGGGTGTGTTTCTACAAGAGCAATAGAACTGATGCCACATGTTCTTGGTGGTTTTTTACTTACATATTTGTTTATTTAATTTAAAAAAAAAGGGCAGAGATATATTTTACGTTTTCGTAGGTCAAATACAAGACTTAACAGCGTAGACTCTAAATTTTGAGCTTAAGTAGAAAAAGAATGATCGAATGTAACAAGAATGTTTTTGAAACCAGAATAAAAAGCTGTTGGAGATCATTACAGAAAAGAAAAAAAAAAATTAAAAACCCTCCACAATGCAGTGTTCCTTTGCTCAGGCCAGTAAAGCTCAAAAGACATCTGGTGATTTCCTGTTTCTGCCACAGAAAGAAAATTCTTGATCCTTCAGGGAGCTTTTCTGAGGATAATGTGAGCCAAGGGGCTAAACAGTCTGCAACACTGGTCCTCAAATAAATGTAGTGTAATGGAGAATATTAATCAGGGAATACAAAGTGTTTGAAGTTCACAGAATCATACAATATCTTGAGTTGAAAGGGATACATCGAAGTTGGACTTGGTCCTGTGCAGGACCATCCCAAGAGTCACACCTTATGCCTGAGAGCATTCTCTAAATTGTTCCTCAACTCTGTCAGGCTTGATTCTGTGATCACTTCCCTGGGACTCTGTGCACAACCACCCTCTGGGTGAAGAATCTTTTTCTAATATCCAGTCTAAACCTCCCCTGACACAACTTCAGGCCATTTTCTCGGGTCCTGTTACAAGAGAAGAGATCAGTGTCTGCCCCTCCTCTTCCTCTCGTGAGGAAACCGTAGGCTGCAGTGAGGTCTCCCCTTGGTCTCCTCTTCTCCAGGCTGAACAGACTAAGTGACCTCAGCTGCTCCTCATATGGTATCCTCTCAAGGTTGTCACCATTTTTGTAGCCCTTCTTTGGATGCTGTCCCATATTTTTGTGTCTTTCTTGTATCATGGCACCAAAACTGCCCCAGGGACTCAAGGTGAGGCCACATCAGTTCAGAGCAGAGCAGGACAATCCCCTCCCTTGCCCATGCTGTGCCTGATGCCCCCCAGGACAGGGTTGACTCTCCTGGCTGCCAGGGCACTGCTGACTCATGTTCAGCTTGCCACTGACCAGGACCCCCAGGTCCCTTTTTGCAGCTCTCCCTTCCTGCAGTTCATAAAGTTACTCTAGTCTTAAGTAATCTCAAAAGCTGTAAGTTACCATTTAGAACTTGTTTGAATTCCAGTGTGAAATTTATCTTTCCTGAGTGTATTCCTGATTATCCCCTGTGAGTATTTCAGCTGGCTTTGATTTGATTCATGATTCTCATTTCTGCTTTACAGGCTCAGTTTGATATTGCTGTTGCAAGTGAGATTATGGCCATCTTGGCACTTACCACCAGCCTTCAAGACATGAAAGAAAGACTGGGGAGAATGGTGGTGGCTAATGACAAGAAAGGACAACCAGTAACAGCAGAGGATTTGGTATGTTCAGTGCTGTAGAGACCTGTGAATAACCTCAGACATGTTTGTTTTGCCTCATGAAGCATTAAAAAGGCAGGTACATGCCAAAGATTTTGCTTTGAACAGCACAGTCAGATATCAAAGAAAGATCATCTTCTGGGCCAAAACCTGCTTGAGAATGAGAACAAGATGTAGAACTCATTTCTTCAACTCTGGTAACATCTGGTTCAGAAAGCCTCTGGTCTCCATAACCTACTTGGATCATTTTCTGCAATTCTTAAGGCAAACAAATTCAGTGCTGGAGGGAGTCAAAGTGCGGGCTCTTATTTGAGAGAGCTGGTAATGTTTGCTACTGTGCTTTCAGAGTCTGCTCAGATGTTGCAGTGATAGTTACCACATGAATGCCTGTACCACTGAATCACAATGGAAACAAGCTGTTCTTAATTCAAAGATTGCTGATCGTGCTTGGGACAGGTTATCTGTCATTAGATTTTTATTTTTTTTTTACCTTCACTAGTTGCTGTTTCCTCATTCCCTACTTCAGCTTCTGAAAAAAAAATCAGTTTGTTTTTTCTTTAAATCGCATTCTATGCCTTGTATCTGGGCCGTGACTCATTGAACAGTGGCTGGAAGCTCACATGTGTTGTGCATGGCAGGTTCTGGTGCAGCCAGGAGCTACCAGCTGCTGTTTGTAATCAGCTGCATGCCAGGAGCAGCCCAGTGCCAGCCCATCGGCGATGCTGCCTCTATCACACAGGCTCTGGTTGTTTTGTCCTGTTTCGTGAACATCTGCTCAAATTTACTGAGTAATGAATGAGTAAAGCAATGAGTATCCTGCCCTGTCAGCAAAGATAGCAAATCCACAAGTCAGGAACACTTTCATATCCTTAGTAGATTCCAGTTTAATAAAGAAATGAAAACATTGTATCTAGAGTGCCTGGATTTAAGAATGAAATTAAGATAAGGTTAAAAATTTCTAAGTATAATCATCATTAAAATTCAAAGTAAATCATCTATTCCCAATTATGCAGGAGACATTAAGAAGTACGTTTAATATTCTAGCTCTTGAAGTTTTGCTTTTGCTTTTCAATTGTATAACTTTGTCTTGGCCAAATGGAGGGGAATGGGGAATAAGTTAAATTATAAGGCATATGCAAATACTTGAAAATTATTTAGTGTTAGAATTAAAACTGCATTTGTAGTATGTGATTTTAATTTTGACACTACTTTTATATGAAGGTACTTTTATTTATTAGAACTGCAAAATATTTGACCTGCTAACCACTTAATGCTAATGAGCTTGATGAATGAAAGAAATGGCTTTTCCACTGGGGCAAAAGAATTTTAGAACTTTTCCACTGCGTCCCTAAAATGAAAGTAGTGTTCAGCAAAATGTCTGTTACTAATTCAGTTTTCTTTGGCTTTTTTTAAAACAAACTTCCTATGCTTAGTGTCTCAATCATTTGATAGTTTTGCTTGTACTGAGCATATGTTTCTAGTTGTTCTTTAAAGCAGTGTTTTTTATTATACAAAAAAAAAAAACCAACACAAAAACCCCAACCTGCCCAGAAAGAAAAAAATCATCACAGTCTGAAGGACATGTGTTATGAGCATCTGCAGCTGTGCTGCTGCATTCTTTTCCTTCTGGAGGTTTCCATACTATGCACAGGAAGGACTTGGGTGCATGTCATGATTGGGAAGTGCAGGAACTCCTACCTCTTTTGTTTTGCAGTGTGTTAAAAATGAGTATGAGAACCATGGGAATAAGAGGAATATGATTTCATGTTTAAGGATGTAAAGCACCTCTTTGGAGAGCTCTATTCCTGTGTTCTTAGCAAAACATTCACGAGGTGCTCTGTCCACATGAACTAATTCTTACAGTACATAAGGAGTTACACATTCCTCAGTCTGCTTTAATACTAGGGAGCTTAACAACTGAAATTTATGGAAAGAATGAAATGAATAACCATACTGCACGGATGAAAGTGTACTGTATAGAGTTGAATCCTCTGGAAGCAACAGCAGGAGAAGTATAATCAAAGACCGTGACAAGTCATAATTCATATGTACAAAGAAGTACATATGTTCTGTCATGCAGCATTTTGTTTCCTTTGCTGGTTTCTTCCCACAGGTGGTCAGTCTGTTTGAGCAGCTTGCAACTAAACCTACAGATTCTAGACTTTAAATGCAGTATCCACTCTTCCCCTGCAGCTTGTGCTGCCTGTGTTGATATAATCCAAGGATTATTTCTTGAGAAAATTTTCACACGCATCAAGAGGTTTGATGTGAAGCAATTCTGCTCCTGAATTTCCATCCTCCTTTCAGGTCAGGGTCAGTGAGGAGGTAAAGCTCTATAGTTCAGTAAGGAAAGATCTCAAGGCAGCTGAACAAAGGAAGAACACTGTACCAGATTTTGGAATGCTCTCAATCCAGGTTCAATAATTTTGACTTTTGTTTTTGTCAACAAAATCAAGTTTAAAAGCTTGAATCTATCATAGTCCACTGACATGGAACATCTTAGCCCAAAGAACTGCAATTGCATATGGTTCTAAGAAACTTTAAAGGCACTTTTACCATGAGAAATATCACACAGCCTGAATAATGGGTCAGGTCTACCTATCTTAAAAAAAAAATCTGGGATTCATGTTTATATCCTACACAGACTGAATTTACAAGTTTAACTATTTGATAGTAGTCTTTAGTTCTTTGAAATCTATGTGAACCAAAACCACTAAATCTTTCTCTGTGATTTGTTTCCAGATGTACACACAAAATACTTCACAAAAATACAATTGCTCTTAATTTTGACTTTATATGCAATATATTTATCATAATACAATAGTAAAACCTAAAATACACATTGGCAGATATAAACCACATGCAGGGACAGGCTAGGAATAATAGAAAAAAGATAAATTGAATATTTCATGAATTGAGAAGACTCTTTCCACAAGAGTAATGGATTAAATGTCTATCCTCTGTAATGAAATATGTTGAACTCTTTGCCAAAATGTGGTGCTCATTGTACAGTATTTTGAAGACTTAATTGCTTTTTGGCTTTTACAGTGAGGTAGAATTCTGAGGGACACATACCATATTTTTGTGTGAAGCTAAATCAGAATATATGCCCAAGATCAGTATTTCAGCAGATATGAAAAATATTAAATAAATATGTCACTATTTCTTTTTAACAAGACTTCTTCTCAGCTTACTTGCTGTGCCATACTGTTAGCTTTCAGTAATTCTGGGACCAAAAGAAAAAAATAAATAGCTTCATATTTGCTTATGTAAATGACCTGTCAGCTAGTGAGATTTTGTTCTCGGGTTCATCAGAAACATTGTGTACAGTGTTCACTTCAAACAAAAGGAGTTGCAGTTCTTCTCAGGTTATGGTTTAAGGTTTAGTTTTGTTATAGGACTGAAATAACAGAAAGTATTATTTTGTTAGAGATTATAGTTTCAATTGAAGGGAAGTTGCAAGTACTTCATTATTTTTCTTATAAAGAAAAGGGTTTTTCTCTGCCCTTCAGTCTGTGTAGCCTTTATTCATTTCATAGTAGTTACTTTTAATCACTTTTCTTGTCATCTGGTGTTGGCTTTCATTTCCAGTCTTGATAGACTTCAGAGACTGCTCCACTGGAAGTTGCTTTGAAAGTATTTTGGATTTTCATCTAAGTTTGCCTTTTTCGTGTCGTGTGTTTAATTT
The DNA here is from genome assembly GCF_017590055.1 of Onychostruthus taczanowskii. Lineage (NCBI taxonomy): Eukaryota > Metazoa > Chordata > Aves > Passeriformes > Passeridae > Onychostruthus > Onychostruthus taczanowskii. Next base: position 10,979,190 of record NW_024505892.1, read on the forward strand.
ATTTTATGCTCTGTGATCTGTGCTGTCCTGGGGAGCATACCTGCCCTGGTGGCTGCTGGATAGATGGAAGGAACATTATTTTCAGGAATACCTGTGATCAGTTCCAGGATGGAACACAGAAAAGCTGAACATCTGTATACAATTGATTCAGAACCCTGCTTCTTTCCTCTGACAGTGAGTTAGTGGAAATCTAATGATCTTTGGGCTCTCACAAGCTTAATTGGTGTGTAAGTGTCAAAGCCCCTAATTCTTTTATAAGAAGTTTACCTGTTCTGAATTGGATATAGGAACCTGATTCCTTAAACAGCTTTGTGAATCAGATCCAGGACTTGGGAGTGAGCTGTAGGAATTGCATATTAGATACTTGGAGGACTGAGTATACAAAGAAATGAAAACTTCATTCTCAGTCATGTCAGATAGGTATGAAAACCTAAAAAAAGTTTGCTTAGTTTTTAATGACTGCTGTTAACACCAGACCTGGATAAGAACCATGGGAGGCACAAAATATGCCTAGTATATTTACATCTTTTTTTCTTTGCTTTCAGCTTCAGATAAAATGAGCTGTTGTGTCCAGAAGGTGTGTCTAGTATTTCCGAAATAACGCATAAGTAATATCTCCCAAAAAGTTTAAATGCAGAGGAAGTGGTTTTTTACTTCACTGTTTTTATCACATTGGTGAAGACATCAGAAAACAAAGGAGGCGGGACTTGAGCCATTGTTATCTAGAAGGAGCAGGGAAGAGGCTGGGGGAGAAGTGTCCTGATTTTATTTTTCACTCCTTCTTCCCCCAAGTCTTCCTTCCAGCAGGGCTGATCCGTGGCTGCTCAGGTAGTTGTTCCTGCTGCTGACCACTTAAAAGACCAGATGTGAAGTTTGCATTTGGCTTTTTTTTTCCTCCTCTAGAATTGAGAGTCTTTGGGTATATAAACAACATGGCACCAGGCTGTTTGTATGGATGTGGTGGAGTCTTACCATTTTGAAAGAGCTGGAGTGCTTATGTTTCCTTGCATTTTAATCCTTGCTTCTAAAATTAACATCTTAAGAAACAGCAATCTAATTCAGAAGATGAAAAAGTATTCTGTTTTGCTATCAGCTTCTCATATCCTTGTGGATCCATTGGATTTTCTAAATAGTGGGAGGTGCAGAGTGCCAAGAAAAATCTTTTCCTGCTCTCTCTCCTTCACAGTCCTCCAAGGAAACACTTGCTATGCATCAGTAGAAGCCAGTTTTACTATTTTGGTTTCAATTCAGTTTTATCTAAGGCCAAATATTCTGTGTCATTTTCCTCTGAAGTCTGTGCTCAGAAGTGATGGTCAGAAAGGGGAAAAATGTATTTTATAAAATAGTGTACTTAATCATCTTATGTCTTATCTGTTGCCATCAAAATTTTCATGCAGACCTTGATTGCTCAAACTTGGGGTTAGTTGACAAAAGCTGTGTTGGGAATTATAAAGGCGCTATTTTTATTGCTTTTCTTTATTTGACTATTATTGTTCATCTCTTTACAGGCAACTTGGATATTGTACTAATGTTTTTTAATCTTCATTTTAAACAATTTACAGCAGCTAGGATTTTTATTTGGTTTTCATGTTTCTTTTCAATACAAAAATATATTCATTTTTTTGCGTTCTCTGGCAAGTCTGTGAGCCACTCTTTATAACACTACTGTGGTTTTTTTGAACCATGATCTAGTTCTTTCAAAACTAAAACCATCATCTCAAAATCAAAGTAATTCAAGAATAAATTTGAACATATGCTGGTGGTTTCTAGATAGAACTCTTCATATAATATGATAGTGATGTGCACACTCTATAGCCTTTTTTTTTTCTAGGATGAGCACTGAAATTTGGTGTAGAGGGTTGTTATGACTTTTATTTATTTTAAGGTCAGTCAGTGTGAAATTTATACTTAAACAGAATTTTTAGGGAGGAGTAAAGTTTTTTGCAACCATAATGCAGCAGTTTGCTCAACTCCTTTTGTCATCTCATCATCACAGTAGGGCACTTCTAACTTTTAATCTTGATGTATTTCTTATCTGCCCCTAGTAAACTCTGTGGCTGCTTTCATCCTGTATCTGTTATGTATATATTTGTCCAAGTCTTGAAAAATACTCTTTCTGGTTATTGCTAGCTATTGATTTATGCTGTAGATTCTGTCTTAAAAGAAATACATGTGTAATTTCTTTAGGCAGTTTCAGCAAGCTGTTGCCTTCTTGCTTTCTCAGGTCTCGGTGGACTTTGGCACTTCATGTTTTGTTACCTTGAACATCCTCATGCTGATCACTTAATTCTGTTTCTGATCTTTCCATGAAATGGGACAAAGAAGTTTCCTGTTGCCTTTTAAGTGTATTCAGAATAAAATAATTTTTGTTTTAGACACACTGTAAATACAGAATTTCAGAAGTGTTGAGGCAGTATTTAAATAAATTCTTTATGCTTCACTGCAACACTGCTTTGAACTGAAAGGGTTTTTAAACTATAACTGTAACTTGGAAATGTTGCACCTTAGAACTGACTTCCTTAAAATGTGGACTCTTGTCTTTTAGGGAGTAACTGGTGCTTTGGCAGTTTTGATGAAAGATGCAATTAAGCCCACGCTAATGCAGACATTAGAGGTAAGTATGCCTTATGATGCCTGCCCTTCTCCAACTTTCAAATTCCATACTGTGCTGAACATGCTTCTCTTCAGCAACTGTGCTTGACTTTCAAAGTTCAAGCCAGGGTCTGATCCATAAAGGCATTCTGGCAAACATTCATTTGTTTATGTTAACTATTCAACTCTATCTCCATTTATATATATTTTTGTTGGTTTTTTCCTTTTTGAGATCTGGCTATAGTCATAATTTTACCTGGTGTTGCAAACAAGCTGCAGTGCATTGTTGAGCTGCTTCTGAGCACAATGGGAGGCAGGTTCATCTTCTAAGTCACAGATTTAGTACTATTTCCTATCTTGTTCTTTCAGGGAAGTGTCCTTTTTGTGTATTTCTTTATATATTCTCATGACAACTCCTGCAGCCCAGTAGTTTATGTGGAAAAAAGGTTCTTTGCTGTGGCCATTCTAATCCATATGACAGTTTGTGCCATTCAAAATCACAGGAGGGTCATTTCAGCTCTTTATGCATTTTCAAAAGAAATTTCTCAGCCACCCAGTCTTGCCACAGTGGCTTCATGGACTAAATGAAGCTTTGATGGGCTATGAGAGGCATGGTTTACACCTACCCCAGTGAGCTTTCTTACAAAAGCTTAATGAATGTAGAATTAGTGCAAGCTAACTTTGTACCTGGGAAATCTGGTATTGATATTTTGATGGGAAACGGATGAGTAACATTCAAGGGGAGAAGGAGAAAGAAAAGTGAGAAAATAATGAAGCATCTTTGAAAACAAATGCACTTGGAGAAAAATCAGTGTATATATTTTTTTCATTTGACCATCAAAATTACATACGCGGAATTTTCAATGATTACAATATAACAATGATTCTTGACATGATGAAAAGGTGAAGAATGCAGAAAGATACCAGTGCAATCACCAGCTGATAAATATATCTCATTTCTACAGCATATTGAGGTGATAACTACCTTTTTGCTTTTGAGTTTGAACAGGGACAGCTTCCTAATCTCGGGGAATATTAGACAAACAGAATTTAGACCTATGTTATTTTATTATAGCCATCTTAATTATCTTAATTATTTTCCCATGTTCTTTCATGTGATTGTATGAAGAATGTATGTGTGTGCGTGATAATTTTAATGTAACATCCAATAGCAGAAACTGGAGGTCACATAGCATTCAGAATGCCACGGCCAGGGCTCAGTATTATAATCACCTCTTGGATAACATTGTGTGGGTTAAGCACCGGTGACAAAGTAGCTTTGATTCTGACTCTTTAGTCACTCTATTTGCACTTTGCATATCTGTTGGAAAATACTGTGGTTTTGTTGCAGTGTTGTGAAAGACAATTATAAATGCCAGAAGAGATTATTTTGATCGATAGGCATTTGGTTCTGGGACTTGCATGCATTTATTTTTTCCCTGCATTTCTTTATATTCACATTTCTATGCAATAAAATTCCTGCCTTTTATGTGGTATTCTTTTCTAGTCTAATCTGTGCTATGGCTGAAATATCTGCCAACTTTCATCAACCCCTATTGCTTGTTAGCAGGACCCTGACCACATTACCCAAAGATTCATTTTTCCCCTAAATTCTTCTCACAAAGTTATTTTTAAAACAGCAAACCAAAGCAGCTCAGAAGACTGCTTCATGCTCCACTCCTCCACTTTGAGTCTTAAAGATGAATTTTTGTCACCCTTTGGATACTTGCTGGCTTGCAGGCTGATATGAGTCACCTATCCAAGTAATGGAGATTCCCAGTTTATCTAAATATTTTCCAAGATGGTGCTGTGCTTTCGCTGATGTCCTTTTGGGCTGTGTCATTGTTCTCATGTAGAATCACATAATCTGCTGAGTTAGAAGTGGGATCACCAAGGATCACCAAGCCCAGCTCCTGGCCCTGCACAGCACCACCCCCAAGAACCACACCATGAGCCTGAGACAAGCATTTCTTGAACTCTGTCAGGCTGGTGCTTGATCACTTCCCTGGGGAGCCTGTTCCGGTGCCCAAACACCCTCTGGGTGAGGAACCTTTTCCTAGTATTCAACATAAACCTCCCCTGACTCAGCTTCATGCCCTGTCATGGGTCACCACAGAGAAGAGATGAGTGCCTGTCCCTCCTCTTCCCTTCACCAGGAAGGTGTAACTGCAGTGAGGTATCCCCTCAGTCTCTTCCAGACCAAGTGACCTCAGCCACTCCTCAGATGGCTTCCCCTCAAGGCCCTTCACCATCTTCATTGCCCTCCTTTGGACACTCTAATGGCTCAATGTCTTTTTTTACACTGTGACACCCAAAACTGCCACCAGCACTCCAGGTGAGGGTGCCCCAGCTCAGAGCAGAGCAGGACAATCCCCTCCTATGCCTGGCTGGCCACGCTATGCCTGATGCACCCCAGGACACACTTCACCTTTCTGGGGATACAGTGGCCCACTCTACTACTGCCTGTGCTGGTGCTGCTCTTGAGCTCTCTTCATCATTTTTAATTCTTCATCTGAATAACTGTAAGAGGTGCTATCTTTAATAGCTTCAGTTTAAAAAAGAAAAGGAAAAAGGAGGAGAACAAGGAGGATGTTGTGCCCTGCACGCTTGAATGTACTCTAGTGATCCAGTTGTGAGTTTAGAGCCCTCTAGCATGATAGATTTTGAACCCAAACTCATCCTAGTATACCCTGGGGTGGTAGATGTAATAGTATTTCTTCTGCTATAGGTAATGCCATCTTTCTGATGAATGTGTGAATTGCAAATCAGAAATGAGCATAACTGAAGCCTGCATTACACTTGAAATAAACCTAGTAAGTAGCATCCAAAAGTTAGCATCTTAAATTTCCAAAGAGGTTACCAGTAGTAATTGGGCAACATAATCCTAATCCCTTTGGGGAGAGCAAGTTCTTCATGAAAATGTGAGGACCTTTAGCAAAAGTACCACAATTTGACAACAGAAAAATTATAAATAATTGTACAGCACATAGGTGAAAAAACAGAATAATGTGATTACAGAGAACATAAACACAGCTCAGAATGTGCCATGGACCTGTCTGGCAACTAGGGACTAAACTATTCACCAAAGCCGATCTTCCAGATCACTTTGGGGAATGGCAAAAAGCTGCTGGACGAGGGAGAGCAGGAGCTCTGGAGACAACTGACAATCAACTGATGGTTGATTTGGCATAATTTGTAAATCACAGTGACTGTGGGTAGCAGTGACTGGAAGGAGCTATTGCAGAGATAGTAGCCAGATAGAAGTAGCCAGTGCAGCTGCACTCCTCTGTGATCTGGCCACAAGCCTGTAGATGGGAATTGTGTTAAGCCATGGAAGTCTGAGGAGTTGCTTCTAAGGGCCTGTGAAAAGGGAGAAGAGCAACATGCTTGGTAGATTTGTACCAACTTTATATGGATGTCTGCATGCACTGGAGAAGAGGCTTAGAAGGTCATAAATCAAAAATGACCAAATGTCAGTCCTGCATGGAACTGAACTGGCAACTTATGTCAGTGCTTTTTTTCATATGTGAATTGATGTGTGGTTTAATTTGCTGATTTTTAAAGAGGTTTCTTGGTGGGTTGCGTTCTGTCACAGTCCTGCTACTCTGACACCAGAAATTCTGCCTGAAAGTGTTAGTGATTGACAGTGTTTTATATGCAGGAGTGACAGTAAAAATCTGAAAATGGGAGACACAGGGCACTCCATCTACAATAACCGCAGACTTCAGTGGAGCTTACTTATATCCAGTGCTGTAGAATTGAGATTACTTTGTTTGGAATGTACATAATGATTTCATAGTGTTTATCTATGTTTCTCATGACAGATTTGTTCCCTTGTCGACTGATCCCTTAATGCTTAGCATTTATTTATACCACGCGTAACAGAGCAGCTGCTCTATGGGACAGCCCTTTGTAGTTGCAGGCTGGCTGCTCTGGGGTGGTTTGTTGTGTTACTTTTGAAGTGCCACTCATGGTAAAGATGAGAGAAGAATGGTAATAAGTATTATAAACATCCTTCTAGCGGCCAGATAACTTCAGATATTTATTGACATTCTGGGTTTATTTTCTTTTGCTGAAACTTGGATAATGATATTTTCTGTACTGAAAACAGTCAGCAGAATGCATCCCTGTGCCACTGTTGGGTTCTCCATATAGTTTGTTAAGAGTGTAGCAAAAAATAAGTGGGACAGATGGACTGGCACAGTCACTAAAGCTGGCCTGAGGAGACGTTGTTGTCCCTGTTCCAAGGTGTGCCTGAGGCTCCCAAGGTCCTGCTGGAGTTCATTCTCTTCAGTACTTAGACTGTACTTTTCTTCAGGATTGCTCTTGTAAAAAAACATTCCAATTGCTCTTCCTTGCCTTCTGGTGGATTTCAGAGCTCCAGGGGAGCATCTGTCTATGCCAGTGATTTAATAATATGTTTGGATTTCAAGTTAGCCATGGGAACCTCTTGACTTCCAATATTCTGGATTTTGGATCCTGTAGTCCACATTCCCTTCCTATCCGTGTTGCGTGGATGAACTCTTGGAAGCACAGTAGCACAGGGAATGCAGGAGGAGACCCTTCTGGCACCTCTCTTTGCATAGCTGCTGCAGTGTGTGCTGGGCTGCCCAGTCACTGGCAGTGGCTGTGGGTCCATCCATCACATCTACCCAGTGCATGCTCTGGGCTTTAATAAGACTAACCCTGTAATTGCGTGCCACAAGAAATCAGGTGTCAGAAGAGTAAAATTAGTCTTACTGAGTAATAAAAGGCAAACTGGAATAAACCTTATGGATCTGAGTCTGGTAGCTGAAAATTTGTGGTGCTACTTATTTGAATGCCAAATACTGTAAGTAGAAGTAAAGCTTCAGCTTAGTTTGGTGAAAGTTGTTTGCATTTGATTTTCTGTTACAAGCTCTTTGGGATAGGGATAACATATTTTGCACGGCACCTATTAGTCTGATGCCCAAGTAAGAAGCTTGGAAGGCACATATAGTTAAGTTTTTGTATACCTGTGTAAAATCTCAGTTGATTTTGCAGTATGTGTCCATTAGCAGATAGAAAACAAGGAAAACAGCTAACCCTAAGTAAGCACTGTGTCATGATTATAGTGATCTAAATCAGTTATCTTGTTACAAGGCATGATTTCTCCTTTGTTTACTTTTTTGGCTCCTGTTTCTACTCTAACATATAGGAGGCAGAGTCATCTGAGTTGTAGCTCAATTGTGCTGTTCCTGGAGAATAGCCCCCACCCATGTGTGTGCATGTGGCAATACCTAAAAAGTTACTTGTCTTTCCTCTGAGCAAAACAAATAATTATATGCTATTACTTCCAAAGGAAGCAATAAGAAGAGATGCTTTTTGTTGATGTATCATTTTTGTATATGATTTCTAGTCATCATTACTAAAATGTCCATGTTTTCTGTAAAACGCCACTTAGATTACAGTAGTGAAATAGAGATTTTCCTATGTTGTTTCCTTAAGACATTGGTGGCTGGGAGAAGGGAGGAGGAAGAAGCAACTTGTATTTTATGGTTAATAGTTTCCAAGTTGTGGTTCAGGAGACTATTATATGTGCCCTGCAGCTGATCCGTAGAACACTGTCCTCCTTAAGTGGTGTTTCTGGTCAAAACTTGAAGGAGGTTGCCTGGTAGGTTTCCTGAAATTTTGAGGGCTGGCAGTATCTCCTAGTACAGAATGTGAGAAGAATATTGATGTGAAATTGCCTGCCTACCTTTTCTTTAACCAGCTGGGCACGTTAAGATATATAAACACAACAATGGGCATTTGTTTGCCTAAGTATTTTGCAGTAGAACAGCTGAAGTGACATTCTTCTGTCTGATTGTGTATTCTGTTTTAGAGAAAAAAATACCAGTTAATGTAAACTCAATCCTCATCCTTTCTGAGGATGCTTATTTTCTAATTTCTCCTTTCCTTTGGGTCCCTGCCAAAAATATAACATCGAAGCTGAGAAGTACTTCCTACCTCGCAAATTCCCTATACATAGCTAATTTGCTTACTCCTTGCCTCTCCTTTCTCTGGTTGAGATTGGAAAACCAATCTCAACCAGAGAAAGGAGAGGCAAGGAGTAAGCCACTTGACAGAGACACCATACATTAGTATTTACACGGGGAAAATTGACAGAGTCAGTTTTCTCTGTGTAAATACAAATGTATTACAAATGTCTAGTGCAGGAGAATTCAGCTCTGCACCTGGGCTTCCAGCAGCAGTGAATGCGTTTGCCATTGTGTCAGTATCCCCACTGCACCCAAGCACATCCCTTGCCATCTCCCTCTCCAGCTCATTAACCCTTGACTCTGGTCCCTCACAGCTTCTGCTGGCTCCTCTGCCAGCGCAGGAATGGCTGCAGGAAAACAGGAGCACACAGGGCTGGAGAAGGGCTGGAGCTGGGCTCTCACCTGTGTATCTGCAGCGCTGCATTTAGTGCTTGTTACAGGGTGTGTGCCAGAACAGCACACCACAGAGTTAGAGCTGTGGAAATATGAAACATGAACTAGTACGTGGTGTGGTGAGGAAGTTGTGTAGGTGTGCACTGCTGTTATTACCTTTCTAGGAGTGAAGCAGGCAAATGAGGTCTCAAGCACCTGAGATGTTCCCTTAAATTGTCCAATAGCTCTTCCTTGCTAAATGTGCTTTGATTTATATGTGACTTTGATAAGTCTGAAAAATTATTGAGTTTCGTACATAATGTGCTGGTTTGGCCTGGGATAGGGCTAATTGTCTTCGTGTCAGCTAGTACAGGGCTGTGTTTTGGATTTGTCCTGGAGACAGTGTTGATAACACAGGAATGTTTTTGTAATTGCTGAGCAGGGCTTGCACAGAGTCAAGGCCTTTTCTGTCTGTCACCCCACCAGCAAGCAGGCTGTGGGGTGGACAAGACATTGGGATGGGACACAGTTAGACACAGCTGACCCCAACTGGGTATTTCTAACCATGTGGCATCGTGCTGAGCATTAAAAGCTGTGAGAAGAAGGAGGAAGGGGGGACATTTGGAGTGATGGCATTTGTCTTCCCAAGTAACAATTACACACGATGGAGCCCTGCTTTCCTGGGCTGAGCACCTGCCTGCCTATGGGAAGCAGGAATGAATTCCTTGTTTTGCTTTGGTCGTGTGTGTGCAGTCTTTGATTTACCTGTTAAATTGTCTTTATCTCAAGCCATGAGTATTCTTGCTTTAACCCTTCTGATTTGCTCTTCCATCCCACTGATAGAGGAGTGAGTAACCAGCTGTGTGGGGCTTAGTTACTGACTGACATTAAACCATGATGACTATACATTGAATTGCATTTTTTTTTTATTATCCAGGGAACGCCAGTATTTGTTCACGCTGGGCCTTTTGCTAACATTGCACATGGAAATTCTTCTGTTTTGGCCGATAAAATTGCTCTTAAATTAGTTGGAGAGAAAGGATTTGTAGGTAAGTAAATATTCAGTTTATCGATTCAGTTTATTGTATTACGATCTGTAAATTGGCAATGATGCAAATGAATGGAAAAATTAGCCATTAAAGCTAAGAGTGCTACTTCATTATTAATATAATGTTATAAAATAGTCTTAAAATTAATGTGTAATAAACCAAAAGCACTGCTTCTCTTACCCTGCCTTTTTTCTCAAGTCCTGTCACCATGTTTGACTCACAAGTGACCTATTCACTCCACAAGGTGGCTGAACCAGTCAAATGACTGGATTGCATTGGAAGAGGTGTCCTGTAGCCATGATATTATGAAAATCCTTTGCTGGGATTTTTCCTCTCCTGAGAAGCTGAGGAGCCTCAGGAGAGAAATGTAAACAATTACTATCTGCTGCTGTGGAATGCAACAGGTGCATCTGTGATTGGTCCATGTGGATTGTTTTCAATTAATGACCAATCACAGCCACCTGTGCCAAGGCTGTGAGCAGTCACAGGATTTTTGTTATTCTGTTCTGTTCTTGTTGAGCCTTCTGATTTCTCTGTTCTTTTAGTATAGTCTTAATGTAACATTTTAATATAATATCTAACATAATAAATCAGCCTTCTGAAATGGAGTCAAGCCTCGTGTCTCCACACACGGAGAGGAATCATCAACAGTGTCCTGTTGTTCATTCTATGAGCATTCATCTGGCCTCACTTGATAAACCAGCAGAAACCATTCTTTTTTCCTGATGAGTTATTTCTCTAGCAGTTCAGTAAACTCAGCCAAATCAGAGGTCAGATGTCCCTGAGCCAGTGCAGAGGCAAGGTGGTAGAGAAAAGATTAATGCTGCCTCGTTTTGGTGGCTGTGAGCCATTTGGTCTGTCCAGCTGCATTGTCAAACCTCACCGTGAGGCCCTCATGTTCCCATGAAAGCATTTGAGTGGGCTGACTCTTTTTATATTAGGAATTCAGCCTTCACAAGCAACAATAGACACACAGAGCTTACAGTTGCAGGCAAAATAAACTTGTGGCTGAAGGATGAACTAGCTTTTATAAAAATTGTTGTGAGTGTTTAAAACTTAGAATTAATTAAATAAAAGGGGCATTGCAGCTTTGCAGTAGTGATGCCTTTGCACTGCTGCAGCCCTTCTCTTCTGAGTCCTGAACACCCAGGTTGGATTACATTAATCCTAAAGCTGAAGTTCAAGTACCTTTGGAACGAGTTTGAGTACCTGTGGAACAATGCTCTTGAAAAGAAGCAGCAATGTGAAACGTGAGCACCCTTAAACTAGTAGAGAAACATGTATGTATATGCTTGTGTCATACCTACATACAGGAAAGGATTGTTTTTTGCAGTGTTGTACAGCTTAAAGGTCTGTTTATTTCCCTTTATTAATCAAACATCCATTCAAAGAAAAACGTTTCACATTCTGAATACATTTATTTAATGATAGTTGAATTCCTATTTCATTGGGCCATGTTTGTTGTTACATGGCTTTATGGAATGAAGAGCAAAAGAATTTAGGGTAGCTAACATTTTTCATAAGCCATGTGAAGTGACTTTGTTTCTGCAGTGTGCAATCTTTTCAAGTGAGGAGTCCATTGTGTATCAACTGAATGAAAGCATGTTGGCAATGGTCTTGAGTCTTGATCCAGGTTTCAGAGTCCAAAATGTATTGCCTTAGATTTGGATTCCCTTCCATTGAGTGTGTCCCTCAGGCTCAGAGAGCATATCCTTGCATTTCTTGTGCTTTTTTCAGTCTTATCCACCTGTTTGTCTTTAACGCTCTTTTCTGCTTTGTTTGTCTTTGGCTCCAGTTTCTCTGTTGGGAGACAAAGCAGCGTAGCTTCAATATAGGAAAACCTTTGTGCATTGCCAGCTAAAGGCTCTTGTTCAGATTCTATTCCACAGAACACAAATCCCCATGAAACTGGCTTCAGAATAAAACTGCCTTTTCTCTGCAGAGCCAGAAACTTCAGCATGATTTGTAGTCCTTTGTTAGATTATTAAAAGCAATAGTTCTTAGAGTGGCCTACTTAAATAAACTTTGCAGGTAGTCACAAGTGTAAATATTTGTTCTAATGGTTGTAATTACCATAAGCTTCATGGTTTAAAAAAATACATTTTTTCTAGTAGCAAATCAGAGCACGTGGGCAGAGACTGCGCTGGTTTATTAAATACTGTCCTGTCCTACCCTCCAAATGACAGCTACAAAGTGCTCAGCTGTCCACGCTGAGGTGACATCCATAAAGATGGATGCCTTGTGAATCTGACAGCAAAGCAGATAGCAAGAAACTCTACTGCATTCCTGCTCACAGGAGTTTGCCTGAGTCTTCTATGGCCATTGAAATTCCAAGGGGAAAGCTGATCCTGTAGCTAATTCAGACAGCCAGGGTGCAGGACAGCTATGCTGCAGTTAGGGAAGTAGCTGAGTAAGTTTATTCACTCCTGCTAAAAGTAGAAGTTTTCACTGTTCCACATTTCTCTTTTGGGAGTGTTCTTGTGCATTAGATCTGGCACTCATTAAATCTTGTATGAGTGATTACAGTACAGTCCTGCCATGTCACTTAGTTGCACAAGCTCAGGAAAAATTCAAAAGGTGCTAGGAATAGAGTAAAGTATCTTGCAGAACCATGTGGCTGGGAGACATTTGAGGGACCACAGGCTATGAGATTACTCTCAGCTGCATCCAAAGCAGGAACATTAGAAATCTGTGACATATTCTGCAATTAAATTACTTTCCTGAATAGTAGAATAAATATCTTAATGTACATACATTAGCTCACTCACTGTGAGATGGGATGATGATATAGAAAATATATAATTCATATATTTATTGTTTTATATATTTAGTGTTTATGTCTATTTCTTATTTCTTTTTTTTTTCACTTACACCGTATTTATTTTAGATTAGAATTTTCTGTTAAGTGTGTAGGCAGTACTAAGGAGAATAGCACGGCTTGAATTTGCAACACAGTTTTACAAACACACTTTTTTAATTCTCTGTCCTGCTTTAAGCACCCTCCTTCCTCCAGCTGCCTGTTTGCAGCCCTTTGCAGCCCCTCTGTTTCACCAGCACACCTGTTCACAGAGCCACGTCACAAGCTGAGCTGGAGGCTTGGTCTCAATTGAAAACAACTACAACAAAAAAAAGCCCTTTCCTTCCCCCTCAACAGACAGTGCCTGGGCAAACAGCTTTGTATGACAGGGGGAAGATGAGATAATGCCACATAAGATGGTGTTTTTGTCGAAATAAAAATTTATAGTATTAAAGTCTCATTTGGAGCTTTCAAATGCCAGTAAAGCTACTGTGGATGCACTAGCTGACCAGACTGAGCCTGCATTGCCAGGGCAGCTAAGCCTGTCTCCTTTCTCATCCTGTGCTCAACTGTTTTTGCATGACATCCCAGCAGAAACCTATTGCCTTTTTTGTTGGCTTAGTTTTCTGCTGACTTAACACAGAAGCAGTTCAGCCCAGAGTCAGAAAAACACCAGAGCTGGTGCAGGAGAGGGTGAGCTGGGACAGCCAGCAGTGAGAAACCAATCTGTTGTGTAGATCCAATTACTTGTGTGACCATGTGCCACAGCCAAGGCAAAAAAAAAAAAAAAAAAAAAAAAAAAAAAAAAAAAAAAAAAAAAAAAAAAAAAAAAAAAAAAAAAAAAAGAAACCCTCTCAAAGTGTTATTTTAAAAATTATTTTTAAACCTTACTTTTTCTCTCTACCCTGCATTGCCTTTTTCTCTGCTGGCTTTTCAGCTGGAATGGCATCGTGCTGTGCCTTTTGAGTAGTGTCAGGTAACAGTGATGTAGACAGTCTGCTTTAAAGAAAATATAGATGAAGTTTAACCATTGAATCCTGTTGTGAACTCTCCCTAACTGAAGGCATTCCCTTCTTCAGTTTCAGATATCCAAGTGAATCACAGGCCTTCATTATGTTTTAGATAGCTTAAGCCTTTTAGCTCATCTTTTCCTTTCTCTCTTTCCCAAGCCTTGTTGCTATGTACCAATAACTCAGCCTTTTTGTTTTAATTTTGAGTTCTTGGTATGAGTTTTTCTGCTGAACTTTAAGTGCAATGCTGCAGCTGCCACTGCCTGGTTTGCACTTGTTTGTCCTCTCAGCCTCTTAGTGTTTCCCTGCTGGGAAACACTCTTCCCCCTGGCCCCGCTGCCAGCAGGAGTGGCCCACTGAGGAGGGCTGCAGGCAGCTCCTGCATGGGGAGCACCCACACTGAGGCACTGAGAATGTAGCCATCATCACAGCTGCTGTGTCCCTGGAACTGTGGCTCTCTGAACTCGGGGCTTTTCCTGAGCTGTCAGAAATTATTGCACTACACAACTCAACAGATTACCCTTTGCATCTCTTTAATCACTTTGTGTTCAGCTGAAGAGAGGGGTTACTGGGAATCAGAAGACAAGTGAAGCATGAGTAGATCTGTGGAATCCTAAAGCAAAGTTCTTCTCAAGTTTGTTTTTCAGGTTTGGACTTTGTGGTTGTCGATTGCTTTCTTTGCTGCTCCCAATAAGCATGTCACATTGGATGCTGAGAGCATGCTGTGCTGGGCATCAGCATGTCCTGGTGCTTTTTATCAGCTGACAAGAGGGGAGTTATTGCAAACTGTTGCTGACTTAAGAAAAGTCCCCTTTCTGTTTCTTTCTTTAGTTGGTACACTTGATGTAATTGGAAGGAATTTGTAGACGCAGTAAATTTTTATAAGCCAAGTAATTGACTCTTTTTATTGTGTTGGTACTCTGTTGGTTAGAGTAAGCTAATGACACTAGCTGTTGTAAGTATCTCTTCAGTACATACAAAGTTTTATTTCAAAGGCTATCCATTTTACACACTCTCAGAGCAGACATTGTTTAACAAGTTTATAAAGCACCTTATAAAAATTGTATGTGTTTAATACACTAAGTGAATAATCTTCAGTAGATTTTTTTTAGTGTCATAAGACACTTCAATCCATTTTTTTGTGTACTCTTTTTCAAAAAAAGGAAATAAAGCCCAAATACTTTGGCTAAACTTCTCTTGGCACCACTAGTAATGTGATATTATTACATTTAAATGTCAAATTCAAGGATTTATTTTTAATTTTTTTTTCTTGATATCATTAGAAGGAGATTCCATGCAGTGACCCTCTAGAAAGCTTTAATTTTTAAGAATCTGGCCAGCGTCTTTCTAGCTTGTATTATTTAATCTCTGACTTCTTCACTCTTACTTTCACAAAAAATTCCCCAAAATTTAGCGGGATTGCATTCCAGGGTTTTGCTCTCTGAAAAGTGTGGCTGTTCTTGTTAAAGTGTTAAAGCAAGGCTAAGGTTTCACGGTAAGGGGTGGTTGAGAGCATTATCAGTGTAGGTGTTGCTTGCCTACTCCAATCTGTGTGTACTACAAACTGGAAGAAGGATGTTCAGAACTTTACAGTGTTTGCTCTGACCCCATTCATAATGCAGCTGCTCAAGCAGCTGTGCTGGGCACAACTGTGACAGTGGGGAGGGAAGGTGATACTGTGTTAGCTGGTATTGCTGTGAGGCTCTTAAAGTCATGGTCTAATAATACAAGTCTCAGTGGTACCACAAACTGCAAAAAAAGGTGTCATTACTGCAAGAAGATCTGTGAATCTGTGCCATTCACTTGAGTGGTGGTGCCATTCACATCCAGGCTGCCCTTTTTATTACTTTCCTCACGGCTGCTGAGGTAAAAGTAAATTCCATTGCTTTCACTTGTTGTAAAGTGGGAACAAATAAATTGTCTCCTTCTTCATGCTTTTAGAATCTTAGGAAATTTTCTTATCAGTAAGCAGGAAAGTCTTCAGAGATGAGACGTAGTGCAATGTGTTTTTCTTCACTGGCATGAAATCAGACTTCCTGGATGCTGAGTTTACTTGCTGCCTTGTCACAAATAATCTGGATGCAAATCATGCTTGCCTGTAGGTTGCTGCAACTGGAAGTCAAGTGGCAGTGATTTAAATTACTATCTATTCGTGCTTTAGTGCTTAAAAGAGTCTTGAAATAATTTATTCGTTATTATGTGAAATGAGAAACAGATATTTTCTTATATTTTTGTGCATTCGAAGTCCTTGAGAAAGTTCTGACTCTACCTTGTCGCTGCAGATTTGTATAAATTTTTTATTCTGCTCTTTAGCATACATTGCAATATGAAGCTTTTCAGAGGAAAGATTGAGTAGAAGAGAGCTGTCCTGAATGTTTTTGTATATAAGGAAGCATCCTAGCATTGACTTCAGTATCACATGTCACTGTATTTCAGAGCTGAATTAATTTGCAATCCTATAAATTATGCAAAGCTGAAGTCAAAACTGAAAGTTTGTATTGATCATGAGCTATTGAATTATGTCTGACAAATATCACACTTGGCATAAAAAAGTTATGTTTTTCCCAGGCAGGAGAGGTGGTGCTATTTTGAAGACAAAGCTTCTGAAATTGTGGACTGTCTTGTAGTGAGATATTACCTTCTTCCTTTAAAAAAAAAGTACATCTAAAAAACATGCTGGAAATTCACTTAGTCTTTCCTTGCTACAAAGCATATTTGTAAATGTTTGTTCCCAAATCTGCTGTTTATATCCAGAATTGTGAGGGGCAATTTACAGGAATAAAATAACAAGTGATTATAAATCATCAGCCTTTTAGTTGAGTTCTCTGATTTATCTAACAAGCATATCAAGTGATCTCCTTCATAAACTGACTTAGCTCCACTTTGAAATCAGCTAGGATTTTTAACTCTTGCCATGGCCAATTGGGACTCATTTGTTTTTTTGTCGTTTTTTTTTGTTGTTGTTGTTGTTTTTTTTTTGTTTGTTTTGTTTTTTTTTTTGTGGTTTTTTTTTGTTTGTTTTTGGTTTTTTGTTTTTTTTTTTTAATACTGTGTTACAGCTTAGTCCTCTCTTTCTCAAGTGATAATTTTTAGTAATACTGTCTCTAACTATTCAAGCACACATTTTCCATATGTGACTGTGATTGATTTAATACTGTTAGATTCCCAGACTCCTCCCTGATGTTTGTTTGATGAAGTTCCCAAATCGTAGGTCAGATTTTTGTCACTTTTCTCCAATGGCAGTAATTCTTTATTGCAAATAGCTTTTGTTCCATTTCTGTTCTTCATAAATCCACAGAAACTTTTTCCCATGTGATACCTTTTCAAGCTTTGCTGTTGCCAATAAACTCCATCAGTGTTCCACAGTCTTTCTGTGGACATGCTTTAACAAATAGTAAATGGGAGCCCTGGGGCTGGTCCTCTCTCCTGCCCCACAGTTCTTGTGTGGTGGTTGCCTACTCTCCCCTTAATCATGTGGTAATATTCTTCTGGTTAACAAACTCCTATGTATTGCTGTAGCAGGTTCTTTTGTTCCTCATCATTGATGAGACTTTGCCATATTTTCATCACAGGAGAAAGCTTTTAATCTGGCATGGCCTCCCTTTGGTAGACAAAGGTTGTATTTCTTACTTATTTTAGTTTTTTAAAAGTTATTCTGTTCTTAAAAATCTGTTAGAAAGCCATCAGGTCTGTAGTCACTCAGACTTCCTTCCCCCCATTACTTGAAGGTAGGTTTTGATACTTTTCAGGCACGAGGCACCAAAAGAAAAGGAACTTATTTAAGATGTTGATACAAACGTTGTGGTTTGTATTTTTCTTCTTCTTCCAGGATTTTGAAAACTCTGACTGACATTTTATTAAGAGAAGTGCATTCAGCTCTTGTGTATTTTGGGTTTTTAATTCCATTTTTAATATATTACAATAACCTCACATCATTAGCTTCTCTGTTTCAGTTTGAGGGGCTGAAGACCCTTGTAATTTGTTTGCATTTCCTTTGCAGTTTCTGACACTTGTTCCCTAGCGTAGCAGCTCACTCTGTCTTTTCCTCTGGTTTAGAGCTTATGCAATTAATAGTGACATTATCTTCTACTCAAGGAGTTAACCCTGCAGGATAGCAAGCTGTTTATTTGGCTGCCTTTCCTCCTAGTGACCAGAAGTTACCACTGTTCTCATGCCAGATGTTATGTGAGAGACCAGGCATTTTAATTTGTACATTTAGAGAATTTTGAATTAATGGGTGATTTCAGTGTGAAGAAAGAAATTTTAATGGTTACATGACAGAAAATAATTAAGAGATAGCGTGGCCTTATCATAGTTGTTTTCAATGGGGTTTTTATTGTTTCCGGGTGAATGGATGCTGCTCTGTGCCTCGCTGGAAAAGAAATTAAATGGTTTTCTCACAGACTAGGAGCTGTGAAGGGGCACATGTGTGTTGGCTGTGTGCTGAATGAAGTGTCACACCAACACTGAGCTGGCTGGGTCACAAACAAGCAGAGAACTGGATGCCTGTAGCTTGTTTGAGAATTCCATGTTTTCTTCCCTTGGTATGGGTTTGCAGAGTAGGATGGAGATGCAGTGAGATGGTGTTGGGGGTGGGACTGTACACCTGGGGAATGTGCTGCAGTGATGATGGGGAGGCAGGAAGGGCTGTGTGAGTGTTCCTTCTGGCTGGAAGTTCCTTCTGTAACTAGAACTTACAGTTCCTTCTGTAACTAGAGTTGGCTGGCTCCTGAGGAGCTGGTGCAATGAGGAAACCTGTCCTGTCTCCTCTTTCTGGCCCAGTGAAAGGCAAGGAGACAAAGCTGCAAAGTCCATTGCTTGCCACCAGCAGCACACGGTCTCTGATGGAAACCTCCTGGTCTGTCATGAGGCTGTGGCACTGCAGTGCCTGACAGGAGCCATACATCTTATTCCCAGCTCCATCCTTGACTGGTTTTCTGGCCTTAAGCAAGTAATTTCAGCCTCTATGCCTCCACGTATAATCCCATTCTTCCCGATGTGTTCTTTCAGTTTATGAACTTTCCTGGGGGCAAAAGCTGTCTCGCCATAGCAAATGGGGAGATGACAAGCTGTAACAGGAACTTTAAGGTAACAGGGCTTTTGTGGAGCCACAGCAGCTGCCAGTACTTAAACATGCATCAGGAATTTACTTACAAGCTGACATGGTATTTTAATGTCCTGTATGCTGACCTCTTCTGCAACATGTTAGAGATTAACACAACTCTTTCCTCTGGCGGTGATATTCATAAACTAAATGGAGTGTACAACTGTTAAGGGCTATCCATTATTCTCAGTCTCAGGATAGTTACTCAGAGGTAAAAATAGATAGGAAGGATCTGTCATTCATTCAGAAAGTAGAGGCACTGCCCAGTTCCTGATAAATAAAATACCATTCTAGTGAGTAGAAACTGATGACATTGCACCTTCTGTTCATTTTCCCTTCCTTCCCCAAGTTAGCAATCTTACCTAGTTTTAAAACTCCCAACACATAAGAAGCAGTTCCTTTTGTTCTCTTGTTGCCAACTGGTTGTATTGTTTTTATTTATAAGAAGAAAGGAGCCAGGGGTTAAAAAAATTGCAAACAGTAAAACATCGTGTATGCTAGGAAGTTCTCTTAATTCATCGCTTGGCAAAGGAAATAAAAGCAGGCTCCCCAGCTAACAGCGTTACTTTTGCTTAGGGTTATTTGGCAGAAAATCCATCATCCTCTCTCCATTTGTGAGTATTTCATATTGACTTACACCCTTTAGCAAGGGTCAGCAGGGCAGAGTATGCATAAAGAGTTCAAGTCCTATCTCAAAGGTTGAATTTTAATTTTCGTGGATGGTTTATTTTTAATATCAATTGAAAATGTTAGCTCTTTATTAGGTTTTTGTTTGTTTGGTTTACTGACCTTTTGATCCTGAAACCTAATGTTCTTTTTATGCACAACTTGTGTAAGAATTAGGTTTCTTCAGATGTTTACATCATGTTGGAGAAACCAGTGTTTGCTTTTTATTTTCTGACTCATTCTGGATCTGCAGGCAGAAATGTTTTGTTTTCTGAAAGCTTTTATAATTAAAATTGTTAATAATGTACACATACTGAGGGGGAAATGTTTGTTTATTTATTTTGTGTATTTACTTTTGGAATGGCTGACTTAATTCATCAAGGCTCCAGAGAAGTCAATACAAACATGGAACCTGAAAAGGACATAAATATATGTATTTCCATTTTTGATTACAGTAATTATAGTAGGCAAGGTTTTAATATCATCTAGTACAAATGTACATTTTGCAGAGTTGATTTTCTGTTTTCTGCTAGTATTCCATAAGCTCGGGCACACTGAGAGCTCTGTTAACAGGGGTTTCAAAAACTATTACTTAAAGCTTCATTTTCTTATTCAGGATCACAGCTCTGATATGTTTTCATCCTGTGCTGCCCTCTCTATGAGCCCAATTAAAATAATGTGGTTTGGGGAAAAGGTAAAGATTATGTCTTTAAATGTTCCTGGAAGAAAAGTGCAGATGCTAAGGCTTCCAAATATTTTTATTTACAGATGTTTTGTTTTTTCCTCAGAAGTGAACTACTCTATGGTAATACAATATAAAATAAAAATACTGTGATTTCTCTGAAAAGATGCTAACTTTAAATTGTTGTTTTGTTTGGGTTTTTTAGTTTTCAGGCAACAAATAATATGTATTATTGTATGCTGGGTATTTTAACAGAAAATAATTACTGAAAAATAGTTATTTCCCTTTGAAAACATATATCTGATTACATATCTGATCTTATAATCTAATTGGATTAGCTTTAAAGAAAAGTTCAAGAATTCATGTCTAGGGATGTAAATTTGTTTCTAAACCATTTTTAAACATGTTAATGAGATTGCAAATAGTGCTAGGTTATGTATGGCCAGTATGATTTGTTAATGGGAAGAGTGGTGTTTTGGCAAATAGCCAAAGTGCTTTTGAAGGTCAGATGTTGACAATATTTGAAAGTGTTCAAATGCTGCTCTCTGGTTCTATAAAATAATACATTAAAAGAAAAGATTAATATCCAAAATGGTATCTCAGGGTCAGTTTAATGCTCTGACCTTGTGATTTAATTTTTGCAGTTTTATAAAGCTACTGTTTAATTAATTTGATTCGATTGAGGAAACAGATTAGATTACTACAATAAGGGAAAGTGTAGGTTACAGCATCTTTTAAATTTTGGGTGGCCTTCCTGTCTTTTACATGGCGGGCCTATTTTTTGGTCTCTTTATTGTTGGCTTTCTACGCTGACAGCTTTATTGAAGCTGACAGTCTCAAGCTCTTCAACTTTGCTACCTGCAGGAATAAGGCACATGCTTCTAAAATATTTTCAGCTTGGCACAGGCTGCAAGCCCTGAGTGGGAATGAAGCTTCAGGGACAAGCAGATGCTTTGCATGCATGAGGACACGGTACCTTTGTGCTGCCTCCATCTACAGCATCTCAAACAGAGCTCCCAAGGGACTGAGTAACAGCTCCATAAATCAAGGGTTGCAGGTTCAGCCTGTCCAGAAGCTGATTAGGAATTCAGTGTACGTTTTGGGGCTCTTCACTGCACAAGGAGCAAGAAAGCACAAAAATGTGGGGGAGGGCTAAAGGATGATAGAGTAGCTAAGATGACAAGATGATGGGCAATTATGAAGAGGAATTGAAAAAAAATTAATAATTTATAATCTGCAGTAAGGAGGCACAACTAATAATGTAGAAATATTTCAGAAATGGTAATGGGTAGTTTGCAATGGCAATTCTGTTGCCCTGATTACATGAATTGTGATTAAGTGGATAAATTCACCATAGGCATTAAAGAATTGATTTAGCCATGAGCAGTTGCAAGGATTTGTCGTGCAAACCAGCAAAATTGTGGTTTGGTTTGGTTTTGGTTTTGACTGCATTTTTAATTGGGAATTCCATGTAGGAAGATAGGATTTGTTGGTGTGTGACCTTAGTACCGTCTCTCTCCTCAGCTTGTAATTCTTTCTGTAGGATAAATTACGCATGACATCATGTCATTTAACAGACACAATTATTTTCCAGAGCAGTTTTAACCAGTTGAGGTTTTTTTCCTTATCCAAAAATTATAGGGAAAACAGCAAATATAACATATTAATAAGTTTGTTGCAGTTCATCAATCTTACACTTTGAGTAGAGGTTCAAATACCAGTTTTGTATATAATATTTTAAAAATGCAGGTGATTGCAACCATACTAATGCCTGCCTACAAAGGGTATTTCAGAGCTTCCATGAAAAGTTTCCATGATTTCCAAAGTTGCTTCTTCTGCATTTCTTTATACATGTGACTATTGCATGAAGTCTGTGCAGCACAGTGGGCTTTACCTGCCTGCTTCTTTTACCCTGCTGTGCTCTTCTGTGGCTTATGCTGCACATTCTCACACCTAGGCATTATTTCCTGTCTCCTAAAATACTACTAGCAGTACCTGGCGTTCTCTGTCTCCATGGAACATCTTTCTGTTTATTGATATCGTACATTTTTATATGTGTTTAATACACATATATTGCACTTTTTGTAGAATAATTTCCACTCTCACAGAACTCCCCAGCAAAGCTCTTGGGGTGGTCTTGTAGAGTAATTTACAGCCTTTGCATCAGATGTTTCACTAGGCCACTTTTATATCAAGACACACTGCTCATGCAAGGGAATAATACTCTTCTTCCTGGGGATACATAACAGGAGATGCCCTTTGCCATGAATTTCTAAAATATGTAGTTGTGCTGTCAATATTGTTGTCGGTGTCCTCTCCCAGGCCAACCATGCAAGGAAGGCATTCTGTCTCCTAGCAAAGACTCAAGTGGGATGAAATAAAACCAGATCCTGTTTGTCCTTCTGGGAGAGGGTTGCGCTATGTGTGTACACAGAAAAGACAGTGTCTGAGTCATGGGCAAAATCATTACCACAGTATGCAGGTGCTCCCCAGATTGTAGAAGGGCAGAGTGGAGAATCTTCTCCAAGTGCATGCCTCAGTGCCGAGTTGGGGGCAGTTCTGTCCCTGCGGCTGCCTGGGCTGATGGCTGTGTGCGCTGCGGGCTGGGCTCGCACGGCAGTGATGGATCACTCCGTGCCTGGCGTGCCACGGGTGGTGCGCAAGTGACAGAGCATTGATCATCGGGATTCAGCAGCCTTTGTTGTGTGGCATTCACCGCAGCCTCGGCCGCCGCCACTCTTGTGCTGTCCGTGCACAGATAGATGCTTTTCTTCTGTGACGAGGGCGAGGGGCAGCGCGATTTCCTGGGCTCCCCCCTATCCCAGCCATGCCCATCTGAAGGCAAGTGAGGGCACTCACAGCCCAGCGTGTAGTGGCAGGTGCTGCTTAAATGGATTTTTTCTTGGAGTTGTGATAGGTTCTGATGGTAGCTTGTCTGGCTGCAAAAAATTGTGTTCCTCATCGCTACCTGCGTCATCACCCATTGTCCGATTGTGTTTCTGCTGCCCTTCAGAAAGTATGTCCTCTTCCAGGACATATGCCAAAATGGTAGTTTGTCTCAAAAACAGGGTTCTTTGCATCCCTTCTTTTCTTTTTCACAAAACAGTACAGTATTGGTGCTAAAGCATGTTTTGTTTCATGACCATTTGATGAAATGCTTAGAACTTTTCCAGGGAAGAAATTGTCAGGCTCTCTGCCTGCCCCTTGAAGTTAGTGTTTTCCAGATGCTTGTAATATCAATTCTCAAAGCATGTTCAAAGTCCATTTTCAGTAGCTTTTTTAAGGGGAGTGTAGAAGGACCCAAAACTTGAGAGCTCCAGAGAAAGCAGTTTCACTCTGATGAAAGGTGCTTCAGCCAACTGTGTCTTTTAATAGTGGAAGTAGATGAAAGTCTAGTAGTGAGAAATGCATTGAGTAACATGGTTTAAATGTGATGAAATTTATTTTAAGCCCTTAGGGAAATACCACGAGTACCATAAGTTAATGTACTCCTTGCAGAATTGTAAAAGAATGGCCTTAAATGAAGAGCCATCAGTGCTGCTGTTAATTATTCCTTCCACGCAACTCTAAATAAAGAGGTGGTGAGGTTTTAATTTTGTAATTACCAGAAGACTAATAATTCTTTTGCCAAAGACCATGGTGATCTTTAAAGTATGTAATGTAATTGCCTTGTTCCTGTGCCATTAATTGTGCTCCAAACGTGGTCGTCTATCTTATGAGCAAATGTTACTCTCTTACCTCAAAGAAAACGTGCTATGAATGGTGAAAGAGGCAACCTAAAATTCACAGTTCTTTTGTTTGAATTTTTCTGGTTAATGTTGTAACAGAAGGAGGTTACAAAAGCAGGGACTGTGTATATTTGGTTAGTGTATTCAGCTATGCATTGCAGTTCATGTCAGACCCAAACACTTAGGCTAAGAGTTACAGATCTTTACATGCGTATAGGACACAGAAATTAAGAGAAAGTGACTGTAAAGCTCAGCAGGTTTAGCAGAGTGATTCCAAGAAACATGTAGCCCATGAAGCCACACTCAGCTCATTTAGTTTCTATTAGAATGAATCATTTGTAACTTGTTAGACATCTTCTGTTTTTAATCTCTAGTAATAAATTTAAATAATGAGCTCATTACTATAGTGAGCTGCAAGAAAATGTCAAATTTTACATTCGAAGTATCGGAATATGGTTTGACAAGGTGGCTAGGGAAGAATTAAGTTTTCCGCTACTAAAATGTATCTTCATTCCTTCCCTAGCTTCTGCTGCTTGTTTGAACATGTTCAGATACTTGTCTGGTCTTACTTCAACTAATTCAAATATAGCCCAGTGGAAAAACTGACAACTTTTTTTGCACTGTGTTTTTGTATGTTTTTGCTTTCTGTTTAGCAAATTGCAACAGTTTACCTTCCAATTAAATGGATGCCAAAGACATCTGGGCAGCGGGACAGAGCAGGAGAGAAAGGTGGAAGACTTAAGAATGAACAAGAATTACCCTTTCAGCAAGTCAGGGTGCACATTTGGTTCAGCCACGGTGTAAAACCATGCCCTAAATTGGTGGTTTGGAGGCTGGAATCACTGCAGTTGCACTTCTGCATATTTTCAAGACAGGGAAGCAAGCAAAGCTGTGGAGATGTGCAGAGCATGCTTTCTGTCACACAGTGCTACTCCTGCCAGCTCCTGGAGTTTTCAGTTTGATTCCCATCCTGAATTTAAAATCCAACATCTGCAGCATACATACATAAACAGGCCTTTAACACCCACAGAAAGGAATTGTATCCTTAATTGTCAGAGGATTGTGACTTAAAAGTTTTCTTCACCTGTCTGGCTTGGAGTAAATAAATGAATTTTCTATACTTCTTTTTTGTCTATAGTCTGGGAATGATCTGTATGAATCATTGTGAATATTCTTTTGTTTAATGTATGGGATGATCTAGGAAAGTTAACAGCAATTGATATTAAAAGTGAGTAACTGTGAGAGGTTATGAGGTAACCTTTAGTTTCTCATTTAAAGCTGCTCTGCTTTTCAATGGTAAAATTACTTTCTTATGGAAAAATAAATGTTTCTGAGGAAAAGATTGAAATAGCTTATTATGGAGTCCCAAGGGAACCAGCACTTAAATTAAGTGTATCCCTGGGAGCCAAGTTTCCTGTGCAGCCCTTGCTGCCAGCAGGCAGTGACTGTTAGCCGAGGCCTGAGACTCAGCCAAAGGAGATAATAAGTGTCCTTTGAAGGAAGGCAGAATGAATTGCCATATCTGCTGGCTCAGTCAAAAGCATGGATTGGGTGTCAACAATCAGAAACCTCCAGTGCCCTGATGTCGGCAGGGCAAATACCACCCTGGCATCTTTCTTTAGCAAAAGATGGAAAGTGCAGACTACATCCAATTAGTCTGTTAAACTTAGGGGCAAATATTTTTCCTATTACCTTTTCTTCTAGACTTCACAACAACAACATAAAATTTTAACAACCAGTGCAAAATATTTTCTTCATGGCATGGAAAATGTTCAGGCTATTCATGTGTAGTTTTCTGCTGGACTTTGTGTTCAGCAGTGGTAGCAGTGAGTTCCTGTGTTCCATGACATCTGAGAATGCTTGGAAAGAAAAATGAACAGGAAGACTCCTTCTGTTGGGGGGAGGGGTGGGGGAGAAAAAAAGTATTTGTTGCATTCCAAAATCAGTCATAATAATGGAAGTTCACATCAAATAATTGCTAGAGTCAGAATGGACAAACGTCTGGTTATTCATCTCTAGCTCTACTAACAAAAATGTGATATCCTGTTACAGAAATCACTGATCATCCTGGTTTATTTTGGCGATAGCACACCTTGGTATTTTTCACTTAAAAAAGAACATATCAGTACTTTATAGCTAGCATATCTCCAGTTCCAGGTTCACAGTTCATGTGCTTCTGTGACTTTGAGCTCTTCCTTTCCTGAGTTTACCAGCAGACAGCTGCACTAGAACAGATATGTTTACATGTGGGGAGTAAATGGCAACTTGCAGCTCAGAGTTTCCATTTCCTTTTACATTGTTCAGGAATCCAGGCTCACAATTCGTCCTCAAGCTTCGCCTCATGTGTGTGCATCTGCCTTGGCCCTTTATAGTACAAATGCTTTATTTTGACATTGATTTGTTGATACAAAGGGCTGACTAGGGAAAAGATACTTTCATTAGAAATTACCCTCAGTACACATCAAGTTCAATTGTGGGTGAAATAGCTTTTTGAAAAATATTCTAAACATCAGTTTCTGTAAGGCTTTTAAGCACTATATCAATGGAAGAGTAATGTGGAACCACTTTATGCATCTTTAGCAAGATAGATGTATTTTTAGATGGAGAAAAATTAGATTTTGTATTAAGAATGATGGTGAAATCTGATTAGCTGCTCAACATACGACACTGTCTATTTAAGCTAATGTCACATGTTGGTGATTCCTAGATGTCCTTGGTAAGGCAGTAATTACATGAAGGAGGTTATGATAATTATATACAAGAAACAAAATCATGAGAGTGATTTGTTCGTTTGCCTGAATCCTGAAGTAGAATTAAAGACTCCAGTGAAGAGAGTTTGTTCTGACTTTGCACCACCCAACAGACTTCTCTCTATTGCCCAATTTCACCCCTATGGGCTTCTCCTTCCCCATTTTCCCATTACCTTACCTAATTTCGATATTTTGGGTTCTTGCTCTGGAAGAAAACTGTGGTTTATTGATGATTTTAGTAGCAGGGGATTGGGTGAAGTAGACGTCACATAAATGATCTCTAGAAAGACCTGTGGCAATTGCATGTTGTGTTTTGCCTACTGGCTTTTTGACCCAATATCCCACAGTTACCCAGATGTGTAAGAGTGAGCTGCTTTTGGTCACACTTATGTGGATATTTAATGAGAACAAATTATTTGACCTTATTTGACCATTTTGATGCAGTTTGTTTCTGATGTATATGTAAATTAATTGCTGGGTTTGACCTATAACCTACTCTTAACAGCAATGCAATGGTTTCATGCACTGCTGATACTTGAAATTTTAATTGTTAATCCTCATTCCAATGTTCTTTATCATGCTTAGGCTCTAAAACTGAAGCACAAAATCAAACAATAGGTTTGCACATTCGGTTTTGCACTTTATATGACCATACAGTGAGAGTCCAGAGAACTGTACTGAGTGAAAATTGCGCCCAGAAGATAATCTTTTAGTACTTGTCCAGCTCATCATTGAGTCTTGTCAGTGCAAGGAGGCAATTCAGAAGGCAAAACAAGGCCTGGGACTGTAGTAACACTGATCTAGTATATGTTTGCCATGGAGTTGTGTTCTCAGCCTGGAAGTGCAAATACCTTTGTGTTTTCTGTGAGCTTGCTGAAGGCAAATCATTTACCTCTTTACTTTCATTAAAACTGCATTGGAACTGTCTTTGTGACCTGGAAATCAAAGCAAGCAATTAACACCATGCTGGTATCTATTACAAACCCCCTACCTGCTTTCAGGGCAGCAGCCCAGGCAGCTGTGATTCATGGAGCTGGGAAATGGTCGCTTGGCAGGACATGGGATAAACAGGCATCTGGGGCAGGGGGGCTGAAGCTCGGCAAAAATGTATGGGCAGGTAGCAATGCTTGTGTCACAAACCTCTCTTCAGCTAAGTACAGCAGACCGCAGCTACTAAAGGAGATGTTTCTTGCCCAAAATTTATGTGAGTTCACCTGTAATTCTCTGCTATTGACAAGCTATGTATGAGAAATTCTTGTCAAAATAAATACACCTGAGTAGTGCTTTAATTTTCTGTTGTTACCTGTGAAGTGATTAGCTCGCCACGTGCTACTTTCAATTTCTGTTACATTTAAAGTGATTAGCTGGTTTATCTCATGATCATTAAATGTAGAGTAGTTCGAAACTTCCCACTCACAGTCTGTGTTTTTCATTGACGCTTTCATTTGAAAGCAGGAAACAATCTGAAAGTACTTGTATTAAGTGTTTCGGCACAAAGATTTTAAAATATAATAGCTTGGCATGTTATTCTATCTTCTTAATATTCCTTGGAGGAAATAAAATGGAGTTGCAACTTTCATCCAGGCAGCTTTTCTACTACATCCTGTTTCCTTCCGCACACTGGAGAAAGCACTGACGTTTGTCTCCCTTTCCTCCACTTCCAATGAAAAAATCCCTGTCTCCATGTTGCAGCACTCACTCTGGTGAACTCTGACACAGTATTTGAGTTGTTTAGGCAAAAGTGAATTTTATCCTCGGTATCAATGGGAAGATTGCAAAGAATAGAGGAATATGCACAGCCCCGGCTGCCTGGGCTGCCCGAAGGGTGGCTTGCTGTGCGAGCAGTTGCTGTGGAAGGCTGACATCTCTGATTTTCTCCCACTGAAAGGCAGACTTGCAATCCCCCCTTTCTCAGAGGGAAGCTGACCCTTGAAAAGGCTTGGCATGAAATGGATTAACTCCCTGGAAACTTTGTTTGGAAATGTTAGGAGACTGCTATGTATATGTGCTGGCAATCTCTGTAAGAGACAAATTATTTTCCCACCCTCTCAAGCACTTGGTAGTTTATCTGTTGTTTATATTAAAGATTGATCGTGGTTATATATTCCTAATTCAGGATTGCCATTAATCACCCTATGCCACATAAGAGACTGGAGAAGAAGAATGAGGGTTACTGGAAAGCAGAAATGTGATCCCTGGCTCTGCTTTTAATGTGACTTATCCTGGCATTAGCTTTGCTCCTATGAATTACTGCGTTTGTGTAAACTTTTTTTTTTTTTTTTTTTTTTTGTTCCCATGTTTGGTGTGTCTGTTTTTCTCAGGGCTATTTAGAAAAAGATGGTATAGTTATTACAATGATTGAGGAGAATGTTAATCATGACACTTGCCATGTTACTATTTCAAGAGGTCCCTGCTCCCCCCAGCAGGCCCACCCCCTTGTTTGCTACTACTTGCTTCCTCTCCCAGCCCCAGCAGCCATTTCCTCCCCTAGAACAGATCCAGGCAATTGTTTCATCCTGTGCAAAATGAAGAGGTGGAAAAGGACCAGTGGGGTTAGGACAAATGCTCAAAGGCTGAGACTTCCTAAAGTGCATCGGCTGCCAACAGTGAGATGCTTTCTGCCACAGCAACAGAGCAGATCTGTGTGTCCTCCTCCTTGACCCTGCTGAGGGTTCCCAGTCCTGGAATGTTCTATCAGCCGTTTGTGGTCCCTTCCCCTCCTAAGCATGAGAGACAAAACTGCTGACAAGAGAGAAAGAGAAGGGAATTTACGAGTTTTTACAAGTTGATTTGGGCTATGAGAACACATTACCAGCCCTGCTTGGAGTCAGGTCCAGAAGCCTCTGGAGCAAGCTGTTTTCCTGCCCTGACTTGTCTGCCTTAAAGTCCCTTCACATCTTTGAGAGGTGTGCACTGAGCCCAGCTCTTTAATGTGTTCTGGTGGGAAATGGTTGCGTCAGTAAATTTTCAACCAATAGGAGAACTAATCCCTTAAATTTTTTTATTTGCTCTGTGCTTGTCTTTGTTTAATATAAAGAAATTACTTGGATTTTAAAAGAAGCAATCAAAATAATTTATATTTGACAAATCAGAACAAATTCACTCTGAAGAGACTGGTATCCTTTAATACAGATTGTCTTCTCTTTATTTGTAGGTCCACTAAACATACTTTGCCATGTGTATCCTAATTCTGCACAGATTTTTCTCTTGAGTCATGTTACATTCATGTCTGACTTCTTTGGTGCAAAATCCCATTATTAAATTAGTTATTTAACAGCATATTCAACACTAAGATGTGACTGTAACTGCTGGTTTGTGTTTATAATTAAACATCCTCTCCACAAAAGCAAGAGATCACCAGGAGTTCTGCAAACCTAGAAGAATTTAGGTCCATTAATGGTGATGAAAGCACATCTTTAGAGAAATCAAAGGAGGAGGAATAATGTAAGAAAGTCTTATATCTGAGAATTTGCAATAATTTTACACATAATTACATCAAAACAGTGATTTTAGAGGACTATGTATTTTTTAAGTACTTTGATTCAAACTAATTCAGATTGCTTAGTTTTCCCCTCCACCATGGATCTACCTTTGATGGCATATTGTACATATATAAGAATAAGATAATTTATTTCTGAGTTGAGAATAGGTTTTTAATCAGACTCAGTAATGTAAATAGATCTCTATTTAAAAGTTCATTCAAAACTGAGTACTGGTGTGTATTTAAGTGCACTGTGTGCTGAAGAAATATCCCCCAGTGTTTAACCAAAAGCATGTTCAATGTGTGGTTTTGTTTTGTTTTTTTAATGTTTAACAGTAACTGAAGCTGGCTTTGGTGCTGACATTGGGATGGAGAAATTCTTCAACATCAAATGCAGAGCCTCTGGCTTGGTTCCCAGTGTGGTTGTACTTGTTGCTACAGTGAGGGCTTTGAAGATGCATGGAGGTGGGCCAAATGTAAGTTTTTGCACATTTCTTGGAAAAATCAAATTGTCGCTAATATTTGAAATAAGTAAAATACCTTGATTTAAGAAATATTTGGGGTAGTCTCTGGGGCACTGTTTAGATAACCCTTCTGAGATACTTCATTGTATAGATGTTATCACTAAAGTTAATGCTGTCTCTAAAATTAAGCCACAAATGAAAGATGAGGGACAGAAGAGCTCTGAAGAAGTACTATATCTTACAGAGGAAGGGAAGGTTGTTGCATTTAAAAAAAAAATGTAATACATAGATATTCTTTCCCCTGCCTTTTGAAACAGCATTTGTAAGTGCAGTGAAGTTGTTACAGGCTGGGCAATTTGACAGCTGAGGAGGAATGAGACAAGTTCGAGTTGCAGTATGCGAGTGGAAGTAGAAAACATTGTTAGTGAAGGCTTTGAGATTTCTTTCACTCCAGTAAAGGGTACCCCTTATGTCCTTTTATTTTTCTCAGATTAATTCCCACGGGGATGCTGAAGTAACTGATGAAATTTTGCAAGTGTTTTCCGAGGGTACCAAGAGTCACCAGTGTATCACTTTTTGCTGTCTAAGGCACAAACAGATTTTGCAGATTACTGATTGTAGAAATGCTCCCCGAACGTGCAATCAGATCAGACTGTGCTAGCCAAGCAGACAGACACTTAACTCCTAGGAGCACTTTCATCTGCCCAGCAGCATGCTGGAGAATGATGCTGCCAGGGAAACAGTCACACTGGGGGAAAATACCAGAGCTGTTTCCACAGCCACAAAATTTTAGAAGGCATGGTTTCCCTTACAGCTAATCTTCTCTAAGAGTTAAAGCTGAGCTACCCTTTTTCAGTCTTTCAGGTTGATGTAATGATATAATTTTCTATCATTTTAGTACACTTCTGATGCATGTTTTCTTTATTTTGAATTATATTTCTCCATCCTATCAAAGCAAGTATATTTTCACATGTGTTATCACTCAATCTAGCAAAAATAGGACTTAAATATGTCTTAATAACTGTCTCTATTTCTGTCTCACTTGTGTCCTTAGAAGTTTAAAGGTTTCATTTGTTTACAAATGTGATGCATTCATCACTGAGGCATGTAGAGTACCAGATATTTTACTGGGAGGTTAACTATAAAAAGGACTAATGCTAGAGACAAAAGTCTGGTGCCTGGCATTGACGTTATGTGCTCCTTGGAGACTCAGTACAGTATCCCAGTGATCACTCTCGTGATGCACTTTGCATGTATACCTTTGTGCTTTCCAACAAATTACTTGCATGCAGTTCCTTGCCATGGGCAGTAATTAAAGAACATCAAAGATTATGTTCTTCTGTGTTGCTGTTATTTCCTCAGCTGTTGGGAGTTGCTGCCTATTGTCTTTGCACTGCTGGTGTGCTGTAACAGCACATAGAATGAGATCCAGCTGCCTCCCCTAGCAGTCCTTTGCAGCTAATTGCTGAGGCACTACCTGCGTCTTGCTACCCAAATACAATAGGAGGTGTTGCTATTGTTTGTGTGCTGGTGCAGCTTGGAATAAAACACAAGCTGCAGGCAGGCTGTGATGCTGTGTGCACTGGTATGGGTTAGCTGGCAGTACAGAAAGCAGGCAAAATTGCACTTCAGAGCCTTTAGGGTATGACAAGTATCAATGTGCGATGACTTTGCTTGTTTATTATTACCTGTTCCCAGGTAACTGCTGGTGCCCCCTTGAAGAAAGAATACACAGAAGAGGTAAGAGGAGCTGTTACAAAACTTTAAAGAGGCTTTTGTTTAAAGGAACAAAATAATATGGCGTACAGAGAATCAGAACTTGTCCTTGCTCTGGCTGGACAGTGTGCAGCCTCAGCTTTGACAGCAGCATGCTCTAAAACTGACATTCAGTGAACATTGGCATTGCCAACAACTAAAACCACCTCATCCTCCCTCAGCCCCTTTGTGTTACCCCTCTTAGGTGTATGGTGCGTGATGGATTGTAATAACAAACTGAAATAGCTGAAAAATAACCTTTTTTCAATAGTTTTTCCAGGAGCACTAAGTTTTCAGACTGATCAATGTACAGGCATTTATAAAAGCACAAGAGCAGCGTGGTGTCAAGGGGGGTTACAGACACTCCCTGAAATTAATGATAGCATAACCTGTTCATTAAAGAACAAGTTTAATATGTTTATGCTTCACGTTTGTGGTGGGATGTCACTCTTCAAACCAAGAGTGAATTCTGCTGGTTTGTTTTCTTTGTCACTTCACTCCGGACAAGTTCTGGTCTTCTGCTTGTGTGAAGCTATGGATATGTGTTTTGTTACAACTAAAACAAGGCCTACAAAGTGTGAGGTAAAAGCGTAAGTAAGGAAATCCAGTAATGTGCTTGGGGTAGTCTATGCATGTGTGTGTATGAACTCTGCATCTAACACATCTGTGTGTCAAACCCCACCCCACCACTGCAGTCTGTTTATAAACTTTGCAATCAGCAGATTGTCATCCCTTTCACAATGATGACAGGCAGCCAGTCATCAGCTGCACCATCTTCCTGTGTCTCAGAAGAGAGCAGTGGATTCTTGTACAAATTTTGGACGCTGCTTAGTTCCTTAATAATGTCTGATGCTTATTAATTGGAATGAGAATTAATAAGTGCCAGAATGCTTTCATCTGGAAGAATGTCACTTGCCTGCAACTGTCATGATCAGCACTGTTTATGTTCACTTAAATTTATGGAAAATTCTTTGTCTGGAGAAGACTTTATGTGTTCTACAATTTCCATTAATTTTTATTTCATTGCACAGAACCTCCAGCTGGTAGCTGATGGCTGCTGTAATCTACAGAAACAGATTCAAATTACTCAGCTCTTTGGAGTTCCTGTTGTGGTTGCTCTAAACGTCTTCAAGTAAGTCTTTCATTACTCTTGTTCAAATTCCTCACTTTTCTTGGTTTTTAAATTATTCAATTTGGCATGAACAAAGGAGCTATTAAAGAATCTCCTTTTTTCATCATGAATATAAAGATATTTAAGTTCTTATATTATTCTTAATGTTCTAAAACCAACAAAAAAAAAAGTATATGCTACTACAGAGTTGATAATCTTCCATGTTAATTAGCTATAACAGTCTTGGAATGTGTAAATATATATGCTGTATATAAATGCATTATGTATAGGGCACATTTCTATATCTACCTGCTTTACCACTGCTGATGGTAAAATAAGGCTAAGTTTGTAAGGCTAAGGTTGTATAGAGAACTAATTAAACAAAATAATGAGACAGGACTGTTTGGTTGGCAGAACTGACTCTCCAGCTGAGGTTGATCTGGTGTGTAAGATTGCAAAGGAGTCTGGAGCATTTGATGCTGTACCCTGCAACCACTGGTCGGCTGGTGGTAAAGGAGCAGTAAAATTAGCTCAAGCTGTGGAAAAGGCAGCCAATCAAAAAAACAGTTTCAAATATCTCTACAGCTTGGAGGTAAGATTTCTTTTCTGTCTCTCTCTTTTTTTTTTTTTTTTTTTTTTTTTAATGAATGCATTCTGGATCAGAGTCGGATTTAAAACAAGAAGAACACTGAGAACATTGAAACAAAGTCATCCAAAATACTTGGAAAGGAACTTGCTTTGGTTTAAAGTCATAAAAGCTGGAGAGAACAAACAATCTGTGGTTTGTCTAATCAGGGAGCAGGATACTCACTGGCAATGATGGTTACTTAGTGCATTGAATGACACATCTGATACTTTCATGTTTAACATAAAAGTATGTATGCAGATGGAACACTCTCGGATTATTTTGGGAGACTTCTCCAAAGATCTCACAGTCACAGTGTTTGTCCTGTTGGTTGGACAACAGGAGATGTAGTTGCTGTCCCACAGTCACAGGTATTGCACCAGGTTGTGGCTACCTGAAGCATTCGGTGTCTGTATGAGAAGGATGTGACACGCAGCGCATCCATGCTCATCCCACACATCTGCCCAGCCCAGCCAGGTCAACACAGAGAGGAAGCACTGCCCTTACCTGCACCCACCTGCACAGCCAGCTCTCAGTGAACACAAAGAGCACAGGTGACCCAGTCCTGTTCCTTCTCTCCAGTGATCAGATTGGAGCCTGCCAGTACAGTATGGTGCACACAATGCTGCTGGTCACTGCTGCTGCTGGCCCCAGGTCCTCAGTCTATTCAGGAGCAACCCCCAGGGCTTCTGTCCTGCTCCAGCTGATGGCACCACAGTCCACAAGCCCCTGTGGTTTGCAGCTCACTGCAGCTGCTGGGTGCAGTCCTTTCCTCGACTCTCTGTCCTCATAGTGCAGAGCAGAGAGCACACCCACACAAAGGGCAGTCAGAAACCAGATTTAATAAGAATAGAGAGGTCCTCAAACACATAGCTCAGTTGGTCAGACTACTGGCCAGACACCTTTACACACAACTGACCCCTCCTTCCTCCGTTCTCTCATTTTCTTTCCACGCTTACACCTTCTCAATCCACCTTGATTACTCCCTTTTCCCATCTTTGCTCCTTCCACTAAACAATCTTTACACATTCCCACCATCCTCTTTGAAAATCCCATCATAAGGTTCACACAGTCCCAAAATCTGATTTTTCATACATCCCATAGAGTCCTGTGCTGCTGTACACAATCACCTCCTTTCATCTGCAAAGTTTTTTGATTAAAGAGCTTTCCTATTGACCCATCTGGGTGCATTTCACACCAAGGACAGTGGTCTAATCTTCCCCTTGGATTGTTGTAGGAAACAGGCTCAGTGTGCTCTAATTTTCACTGATTAGGTTTTTCTAGTGATTACATTACAGAGGGTTCCTCCACCTATCATTGTTGCTCTGATCCATGCTGGGGCTTTGGTGCTGATTTGCTTAGCCCTTAGATAACCTTACAAAGGATAGTGTGGTCCAAGTTTCAATTCTATGTCTGCCAGAGTTAGGGACTCTTTCTCCATGCCTTGGAGACTGTTATTGCAGTTGTCTGCAAGGTAACATCACAGCATTGTGAGCTGGATGTGAGCTGTCGTGTGGAGCTTGGACCCCTGGGAGCACTGGAGGTGCTGGGGTGCCACCGTGCTGGCAGAATATTTGGAGGGACGTATTGGCAAGAAGGTTATGCAAATGATTTCTCAGGGCTTTCCTGGCTATCCAGATGTGGGTGGGTTTAAATCTGAACAGCCAAACAGACTTTTCTGGCTCCAAGGAAGCCCTTGTCAAGTTTCAGATCCTGTGCCTGTGCTACTTAAGTTTCTTTAGAAAATGTTCAAATGCTATTTTTTTTTATAACAGAACCTCAGCTTCATTCTTTTAAATGGCTGGGAGTTCCTGTTTTCATTCTTCTCTCCAGAAAAAAGTTCAGCCTGAGGTAGATATACTCTGTGGTCATCTTTCACTCTCTCTTCTTCTTCATGTGCACCATGTATCTGTTGCACCCATTTTCTTTTTTCTTTCCACCTCCCTTGATGTTTTACAAAATGTCAGTAGACCAGCCAACCCATATCAGTATTAACCCCTGCCCTGACAGAAAACATGGAAATGTGTTGGGAATAGTAGTGCTGCAGCATGTATTCCAGGCATTTTGCTCATGCAATAATTTTACAGCTGAAAAATGGACAATGTATAAACCTTTCTAAGTTTGTCTCTGCTGAGATGCTCTGAAAACTGATGCTGTCATCTTATGGGGCTTGTGTAGTAAAACGAGGGAAAAAAATTCTTTAAGAAATACATGTTACAGTTTTCCCCACTGCACACTTGTGTTAGAGGGATCATGCATTAACCTTTGACAAGGCTCATACTAAAGCTCTGGTGTTACTGTACACTGTGTAGCTTACAGTCTGGTGGTACGAGTGAGTAAAAAGGACTGGTGGGGGTAGACTCTGCCTATAAAGAAAATCAGATTGATTTCCACTTTAATGTCTTTCCCAGACACATCGTTTCGTGCTGTGTTGCATAAGCAGCATGAGCACAAAGGGAATGAATCACATCTTTACATCAACTTAGTATCCTGTAACTTCACACAAGTACTCTGAGCCTCAAAAATACGTTGAAGGGATTTTATAAAAACA
The DNA here is from genome assembly GCF_017590055.1 of Onychostruthus taczanowskii. Taxonomy (NCBI): domain Eukaryota; kingdom Metazoa; phylum Chordata; class Aves; order Passeriformes; family Passeridae; genus Onychostruthus; species Onychostruthus taczanowskii. The sequence continues at coordinate 11,015,926 of NW_024505892.1, forward strand.
TATAAAGATTTTTAAATACTGTAAAAAAAGTACATTCAGGCCAACAAAAACAGTGAAGTGTAAAGTTCAGGCTTCTGTTTCATCCTTACTGTGCAAAGGATGGGGACTGAAGCAGCTGGAAGTAGGAGAATGAAGCAGCAATGCTGTCACTTTTACAGTATGTAGGTCAATTGGTTAGTAGGCTCACAGACAAATGAAGGAAAGCCACCTCTCCCAAATAAGCTTGCCCTGATTTTTTTTTTTTTGTTATAGCAGTTTTGAGGTGGAGTTTCTGCTGTTCAAAGGGGTAAAATTAAGAAATTTAAGGAAGATAAGAAGCAGTAAAATGGGATTCATACAGATTTTTCCCCCCCTCATTGTTCTTTAAGGGGGTGTAAGTGAAAGGACATAGTTCCATTCCTTATCTGACTTGTCCAGTTACTTGAATAATATTAAGTCCTGGTTGCCTCAACTTTCACAGGATTTTCTGTGGTTGGGGTTTTTGTTCTGTTTTCTTTCCCTTTTGGAAGGTCAAGGAGGGTAAATACTCTGCTTAAAACCACTACCTCTTCATTCATATACCTGTCTGTCTTCATGAGATAGCTCTACTGTTCCCTTTACTCCACGTCTTCATTATCCTGTAATGTCTATGCACCTTGTTCTCCTGTTGGAAAACTTCATCAGAATTTGCTTCCAGAACTAGCTATAATTAGAAAAATTTCCAACAGCACAAACCACTGTAGCTGTAGCAGGTTCATTCAGTATTTTGATCTTTTGTGAGAAAGCAACACTCAGGATATTTAAAGAAAAAGCTTCAAACCCTTATATGTAAAACTGGTTTATATCCTTTCTTTCTATTTCGAACAAACTTTGCAGTAAACTATCTTATTAGTGTGCAGTCAGACATGTACTTAGAGGATAGCCCATGTCAAGTGGGCTCTCTTTGTTTCATTTTTTTCCCAAATGCGTTCATCTCTGTAGTGCTTTATGTAATTTCCAAATTTACCTTTGAAAACAAAAGCTTCCTTGAGGAATGTTTACAAATGTGTATGGTGGGAGAAGAACACTAGAAGAAAGTATTTTCTAGATCTGTCAAATGCTGGTTAGAAGAGAATCAGATTCGAGAGAATCAGATGGTTGTTTTCTGGAGTATCTTTTTACATTTGTACCATCTTTTCCAGTGAAACCTGATCATGTGCCAAATGAGCAATTTTAGACATTGGACACAGCACAGTTGTGTGAGTTCAGGATTCAGGCTCTGCTCCTGTTCAGTATCATAGCAAACCAGTCTAATTAGAAGACCATGCTAATTTTATTCCTTGAAGCATCTAATTTGGTCTCTAAACTTCCTTGGGTGTCATTCCATGACATACTCTTCTATACTCCCACTTTTAGATGGCTTTTGGGGTTCTCTTTATTTGTTTCTCTAAGCAGGCAATATTTTTTTTTAATCCTAGTGGTTGCTGCTTGTAGTTTAACATTTTTTTAGTCTTCATTATAGCAAGGATTTGTTTGACATTTGGTATGAGATGAAGAAATATATTGGGGGGCTTCAAATGAGAGCAGAATACTTCATATATGATTTTGGGAGTGCATATGTGTGGCAGTCATTTCATGGATCAAACACAAGACTTGGCCTATGACAAGTAAATACTGCACAATCTCCACTGTAAAAGTGTAAGAAAAGCACAGAAACAGATAGAGTACCCTGAAATGCTTACAATATTAGGAATTGCACAGATCAGGGGGATTGGTCAGGAGCAAGGATGAGTTTTCATATCATAGCCTTCAGAGTTTATAATATAGCTTAAAATATTATTGGCAGTAATTGAAGTAAATACTATGGTATTGTGTGGTTTTAGTATGGATTTTTGTCCCCTCTGCACAATAATCTCTATTAAGTTACTGTTGAGTTGGTTTCTTGCAGAGTGTTTCTCTTCAGTGTTTGAAGGATGGGTTTGTTTAAAAGGCCTCCTGAACTCTTTGTGAAATCATCTGTGGCGGTTTATTTTAATATATATTCTTGCTACATATGGAAAATATCAAAATATCAATCCTCTTATCACTGTAGACTTCCCTTCTGGGTTCAGTTTTCTTGAAGTATGGGTCTTTAAGTTGCAGCAGAAAGCTATTACTCAAAATAAAGTTGACTGAACCATTAAAAGTAAGTTTAGATAACTAGAGGGAGGAAAGGAGAGGATGGAAAAGCATCCCGTTCCCAAATTTCTCTGGCTTCAGTGCCTGTTCTTGATCAGGAGAAGGGGGGAAGCTATATTCCTCACTAATGCACGCCTGTTGAGTGACCTGCCTTCGCTATCCTGGCCTCCTCTCTTCTGCTGTGGTGAACTCTGCCTTGACTTAGAGCAGCCCTCCTCAGCCTGGGACTGAAGCATAGGTCTGAAGAAGGCAGGCACTGGGTTTTTAAGAGATACATTGCCCCTTCCTGCAAGCAGCTGGAGTGGAGTGGGCGCTGGGGAGATAGAAGAAAGGAGAAGGACAGGCATTTGGCATGAGGCAGGATCAGCACATCTGGCTGGTCACTGAGTTAGCACTGTCCCCTGAAAGGATGACTTGGTAACCTGACAAATGGCATTGAAGAGCCTCAAATCACCGGATTTATGCTGCACTGTAAAACTAAACTGAAGACTCTAAAGGTCACGAATGGGAGGGAAGAGAAGGGGTTGTTCCAACCTTCCAAATTTGTCAGATGACAACTTTTTTTGACAGTGCTATTATGCGTTTAGGTAATATCATGACAAATGAAAGTATTTCCAGGTTATACAGTGAAAGTTGATTGCACAAATATTTTGGTGGGGTGCAGTGCATTGCCTGGCCAGCCTACAGAAAAAAGGAGAGCTTTCTCAGCTTGGGACCATCCACTGGGAGCAAGGTTGAGTAGCAGCACTTCTCAGAGAGGCATTCAAGCAGTTGGCAGCCTCAGCCCTGGTATTTTTCTTCACCTGCTGGGAGCATAATAATAGTTTGGACAAATCTGGAGCATCTGAGTCCAGAGTTTTGTTTGTCCCTGCCTATGTTTTGCTGTGGCAGTATGGTGTGGGCTGTCACTTATCTCATTCCCTCCAGTCTTTGCTTCAGCTGTCATGGACAATGGGTCACTCAGAGGGGTCTAAGGGTAGCATGGAAACAGAGAAAATTCTGTCAGTGGTGGTTCTCTGTGCATTATATTCTCTTCCATTTATGGTCTCCCAAAGCAAGAATGAGCTGTTAGTAATGGAGGGGGAAGAGCCCCATCAGTGGAGGAGAAGGCTCCTTGGTGCATGTTTTGCAAGAGGAGGAGCAGCTCAAAGAAAAAGGCACAGGCAAGAAGGGCTCATGGGGCCTGTATTTGAGGGTACCAACTTCCAGGGGACTATCCCAAGGCAGAGTGTTTCTTTTAGTTTATAAACAGGAGTATTTTCTGTTTCCTCTACTAACACCACGGAGCTGCTAAGCCGTGAAAGCCATCCATTGTGTGTCTGCTGTCACAGCAGCCCAGCATACCTCTGCTCGTTTGTCTGGGAAGCAAATAGCTTCTGTGTTGTTCTCTGTACAGCATGGAGTTCAGTCATGTGTGGACCAACCTAATGGAAAGTCCTTAGGTACTGCTGGGGTGGGAATAAATAAAATGGTCCTTACTGGAATTTTTCCTAGTAACTGATGGTGATCATTTCTCATCCTGAAATGCAGGCTGTGCTGCCCTGCAGCGAATGCTGGCCTTTAAACTATTTCCCCCCTCACCTCTACTGCCAGTCAGACATCTACCAATGAAGCCACATTAAAGAGGAATTCCATAGGTCTGTACCACCCACTCCTCCCACTCCCATCCAAGAGATTTCTGTGGAGTCTGGACACTTGTTTCACTGAACTGGGTGTTCTAGGGTTGGAAGCTGTCTTTCTGCCACTCCATGTCTTTATTTGTGGATGTAGGCTCTTGACAGCGCTGTACTTTTATGTGTGTTTTCATTATTTCCCTATTCTTTGCATAGAACAATTTTCTTATGCACAGCTGGGATTTCAAAGTTGGGGAAATGGAAAATAAATCTCTAAGGCCACAGGCTTAGGTGTTGATTCACAAACTGTTTAGCTTGACTGAAAATGCTTTTCCACTAATTAAAAAAACCAACTCTTGTCCTGTGCCAGCAAAGGAAAAGGAGTGCTAAAGACTTGGAAATCCTTTTGTCAGCCACAGATCTTCTGGAACCAGAATATACGGATACTTTAATAAATGTGTTTTTATTTTATCCAAGGGAAAAGCTAGAAGTAGGAGTTCGAATGTGCAGAGTCAGCTATTGTTTTAGCACTGCACTCTGTCACCCCACACAGCACCTTCAGCCATACTCCCATCATGTTTTCATTTGGCAGCCTTCCCAAGAAGAGGAATGAGTGATGTCTGCATACTGTTTCACTTAGCCAACCAGCAATTCTTCTTTATTGCTTTCAGTGAATGTGTAAGTTTTAAAAAAAAAGTGCCACTGCCTTGCATTTCAGATTATATTAAGAATTTCTGCTAAAACACAAACAGCTTAGTAACAGTAAGCCCAGAAGTTCTCACCTTATAGTTAAACTGGCGATGTCATAATTAAAAGTAAGCATTGAGACTAAAGTGAATGTTTAAGGTACTTGAAGTATTAAATGTGTAAGTTACAAATAAATAGTGCTTTTGTATATTCTCTGGTTAAATGCATGCTTTTTCAACAGATTCATAGTTTTGTTGGAGAATAAAGTAGTTTTAAGTACTTATGTTGTATAACTGGGAAGGGATCCTGTCAGACAGTGCTGCAGTGGTGGGCATTCACTTATGGTACACAATTTAAACTAGACCAGGGCTTCTCTTGGAAGTGGGACTTAGCTGCAACCTAGTAGAATGTAGTATGACTAGGGACTCACTGCTGTTGTGTCTGGCTTCACAGAGATGTGTCCTGTTGGTGAGGAAGTCAGGAGGATGTTTAAAAGCAGAAGGAATTAAGGAGGAAGGGAATAGGGGTTGTTTTCAGCAGTCTCAGGGATTGGCTGTGGGGAGTTAAAAATATTAATTCCTTTCTCCAGTAGGCGAAGACTTAAAAAGTCAGGTGTCCAAATTAGGATGCAAAAGATGAAAATCTTGAGCATAGTCTCAGACCAGATGCCTGGTAATATGCATGCTTGGTTTCATGTAATACTGACTTTTGGCAGCGAGACTGAATCCCAGACAAGGTGTTGTCCCTGCCCCAACTTGCTTTTTGTGCTGGTAGCTTTCAGTGCTCAGATTTGAACAGTTTGAGCAATTCTTCCTGCTTCACATGGACTTTGCCTTTTTGATAAGGTGGATGTGTGCACTGATATGGTTGCAATAGGGTTTTTTCCCTGGGCTATGTTTTAGCCTGGATGACTGTCTCTGGTATGTGCAGCTGCACAAAGAGCGGTGCTGCCTCAGTTGCACTGGCACATGGATGAGTGTGAGCAGCAGAGGAAACAAGGATGAAAGGAAGATCTCTTGTAGCTGGTCTGCTGTCCGTGGAAATCCTTATCAAGCCCTACATGAAAAACTGATAATCTGAAGTCAGCTGTTAGAAGTGAAGGAAGAGATGAAGAGTGAAGAAAACGTGAGAAAAGGTTAGCAGAAATTAAGCACTGTTAGAAGATTTTGTAATAAGCATCACCACTTGGCATGTGTTGCAAGTGAGATGGACTGGAAGTGGCAGTATGGCTGGATGATGACACTGGTATGATTTGGTTTAGATAATCAATACAATCCTGGGAGTGACAGGCTCTCACCTTTATCAGTGCTGATTTTGTGGTTTAATCATTCTCTATTAAGTAATGAAATGTGCAGCTACATAGCTACTGTTTTTGTGAAAGCAGTTTGTGCTTTAGCACTTGTTATGCTTTAGCCCAGGAGATAATCCTATTTATGGTGTGGGTGCTTGGCAGCCCCAGCAAGCGCGTGTGTTTGTGCTTGCCTCAGAAGCAGCATATGGCTTTGGTAGCTCTAAATCTGTGAGATTTCAGAAGTGAACATTCTCTCTGGCAGGAGTGGCAAGATTGGTTGTTTCTGAGAGAATCCTACTGAATTGTCTGCAGATATTTGTACTGTGTGGCCCTGTAGCATCTTCTCATATTCAATGTAAGTTTATATAAGTATTTTATGACACCATTTTCTCAGGAAGCTGAAATTGAATTTAGAACAAATTCTCTGAAGCTGCCATAATTCCTTCAGCACTAGTACTAATACATAGTTGCATATCTATGAAAGACAGATTCTGTCCAAATTCATGGTATCTATTTTCTGTCACCTAATCTTCACCTAAATGTACTTAGTTGTGCAACAGTCACACCTTTACATAAGGGAACTGAGAAGAGGGATAGCTTTTATTGCTGATCATAAATCTTTCATGCTTTTGACACCCTGGGCATTTTACAACTTTCCTTCTCACCCTAGCTCTCCAGGTGGCAGAGGTGCTGTGGAATCAAGTTGCTGTTGATAGGGGTGCATCAACAGTCACCATTTACATGAGACTTTTAATCCTCATTTCCTTAAGAGTTTTTTGATGATGGCCTGCAAATGGTTGCATCAGCACAGCTAAGGGTGCAGCGCTGGAGTTTGCTAGTGGGAGTCAACAACTGGTTCAGGAAATTCCTAAGGCTATTGTAAAAAAATCTCAGACAAAAGAAAAAGTGAGAGATGATGTCCTGCTTCTGGACTGGACAGGGTTAATTTGTGCAGCAGATGGAAGGGAGCACAGCCAGGAGGTTATTCTATACAATGTTCCATCATGGGGGCAGGGGAAATGGAGTTGCTTCCTGGGAGAAGGCATTCCTGGAGAGTCTTGGTGACACTGAATTGGAGAGTACCATTCCCAAACCAAAGCAGATGTGAAATTACTCTTTTTTTTAAGTATCTGAGATATGTGGTTTCTGCTGGCAAGCATTTGGCCAAAGTATATAAGGCAAAAACAGAGTTCATGTGATTTTTTTTTTCTAGGTAAGTCTGGTATCAGCTGGAGCAAAAATCCAGCATAAAATCCCCTAATGATTTAGTTATTTGTGCAATAGGAGTTTAATTTTTTTAGCCTCCTTCTCCATGTCAATTAGCATTGTTGCTACATATGGTGGATGTCTTTGCCCATCAGTGAAACTATTTTGATAGCGAAGTGCTGAATAATCAACAGTTTTGTTGAGAACCTAAAGCTAAACAAGTGTCTGGTAAATCCAGGCTTCTGCTATGCAAAATGCCTCTTGAATAAATAGAACTTCTTTTCTGTTAAAATACCATTATGGCACTTTCAAGCAAAATTAATTTTTATTTATTGTGTAAAGCACTAGGTGTTTTTTAGTTTGGAAAGCATTTCTTTAAGTTGAAGTGAAGTTTCCCAGCAGTATTACTGTATTACTTGATAACTGAAACACGGGAAACTTTTTAGCTTGAAATGCCCTGTTACACTGTGATTCTAAAAGATAATGCCTTAAAAATCACACTAAATACTAGGAAACAGGTGGATCCTTAGCATGGTGTAGTGTACTCCTTTCCCTACTCCTGAAGCTTCAGGAAGGAAGCATATCTGAGAGCATGCATATGCATGGGCTATGTTAGTGTCCATAGCACATCTGTGCCTTCCTGCTGGTTTCTGTCTGAATTTGGCTCAGCCAAGACTCATCTTGCCTCTGCTGTGATTAAATAGGCTCCAACTCTGACACCATGTACACATTGCCTCACCTGTTTGTGTGAGCATGCCTGGCAAGAAGATGGCAGGCTCGGGAAACCACTTTTTTTTTGCCATTCACACTCCCACAACTCCTTCCTCAATGGTGGTTCTTCTGAGGTTACATTTGCAAAATCTGAGGTGTGGGGACTGACCCAAAAAGTATCTGACATTCTGGTTAAATAAAAAATAAACCAGGAAAAAACCCATAAATCCATAGGGATATGGTTTGACTGTCCAGCTCAGACTCAGTCATGCAACACACTGCACATATCCCAGGAGAAGCAGAGTGGCACCAGTGTCATTAAAGCATTCTCCTCTGATGTTAGCCAGAGCCCTGCTGGGTTTCTTTCGGAAAATACAGCTGTGGTCATTGGAAGGGGGCTGAAGGCGCAGTAGTTACACTGCTGTCAAATCAGTTTGAAATGTTTTGACACAAATGCAAGTTGAATCTAAATGTCCATGTCTATCTCAATGAATTTACTGAGGTTTAAGCAGAAAGCTGTTAGTTTCCATGTTGGCCCGCTGACAACAGGGAATGGAATTCCTTTTGCCTTTCCATTTGCCATTGCTGTTAGTCCTTTACTGCAAGCAAACAGCACCCAAAAGGCAAATTAACGGACATGTTTTGCATTTCTCCCACTGTGTTGAAAACTGCCATGGATATGAACATATTTAATAATCACCCTGAGACAAATTTCATCTCTTGATGTGTGTCCATGGCACCAAGTATTCCATTCAGCTTGGTGCTGCCAGGAATTATACCCAGGATATTTACAATGTGCTATCTCCAGTGCTGATTAGATTTTTTTGCCCTGCTTGGATTCCTGTAAAAAGCCTGATGTTGGGAATGTGACATTATTTCATCCAATTAAGGTGCAGTAATTGTATAGTGAGCATGTTCAGAAAGTGTCTTGTGAATCTTCTTTAAACCTGTCCTTGAAATTTCAAATCTGAGGGGGAATTTTATCTGAGCCTTAGTAGCTTTTAAATGCCTTACATTTAAGGTACTTGGAAGTCTGGAGAGATTATTTTCTTGTGATGCCTCTATTGCTGTAGTTCTTTATTAATGTGATCTTTGATTTTTCTAAAACTCAATCATAAATACAAAAAATATCGGCCTGACACAAACACTTCAACTGATGTATCTTTACAGAAAAAGAACTACTTCCAGGCAGGCATTGCAAAAATCTGGTTAACTGTGGAACTTCCTATAAATGCACCAGATGGAGTTCATTATTCACAACTTGATTAATTTCTTTCCTTTGTTAGAATAAAATGATACACTTCTATTTTGTGTTCTGGTGCTTTTTGTATTGCTTGAGACTACCAAGTCTTCTTCCCCAAGTGGTTATCTCTCTAGATTTTGTTTAGCACTTATTCCATTTGTGTTGTTAATTAAATATTCTACAAGTTACTGATGAGATATTCCCTTTAATCTTGCACACATTTCTGGCCATCTATAGTGAGCACAGAATTATCTGAACTCGTGGTAAGATCCCTCCTCCATCATCCTGTTCCTTTTGAGAGAAGTCAGATAATGGCTTGTTTAAAATAGGCCGGAGGAGTCACAATTGTTGTCTCCTGGGTCATTAAAAGCAAAAGGAAAGAGAACGAGGAAATAGGAAAGAGTTGTTTATTCTAAGTACACAAAAATGATGGCAGAAAAAGTAAATGCCTGATCTGGCCACAGAAAACTGTTTCTTGAAAATCTGTTAAGGGTTTTCTAACATTGAATGTGAGAGTCTGCCTCTGCCTTCCAATAGGAGCTGTGAAGGCAGAACTTGTTCAGTTTGAGCTGAATAACATGATGTGAATACTCTTGGAGACTGGGATTGAACTTAGTGACTTGAGGTTTGAAAATGAATTCTAGAATGCTTTCATATTCTTTTTTTTTAAGTGTCCAAAGTGCTTTACAATATAAAAGCTACAATTAAAAGTATGCATGCTAGAAAGTATAGGAAGGAATAATAATAATAATAATAGAAAATTACAATCAAAGGAGCAGTGATGGGTCTGGAATTTTCTGCTACAATTCCTCACTTCTCAGGGAAACCTTCCCTGGCTGCCTCCTCCCTTGCCTTGTCCACTTATATAGGTTATCTTTATTCTGAAATGAAACTTTCTTGTCTAGTGATCCCTGTTAACCCAGTGGAGATTAAGGTGTAGCTTATCTCTTCGCTCTCATAACTAAATGGCAGTAATTTTCTCCCCCCACTTCAGGTGAGCATAAGCTCACATTGTCGACTCTGTAATGCACAAATTGTGCAGTTTCCAGATGATGGAGTAGCTGAAATCACAGCTGTTAGTTCATGTACCTGTAGCTGTGTATCATATCCATCACCACTGCTCCTTACTTGGTCTCATCATGCTTTAGCAATCCTGTTTAACAGGGATGAATCAAAATGAGAGATTCAGAGACCTCACGCAGCAAACAAGATCCTAGTTTCTCTTGGCCAATGTTCATCCTTGTATTGTTTCCTTGTCTCTGCAGCTTCCTATTGTTGAAAAAATAAGGATCATTGCCCAGAAGGTGTATGGAGCTCAGGATATCGAGTTGTCTCCTGCTGCACAGTCTCAAGTTGATCGTTACACTCGGCAGGTAAGAGCACCAGGGAATTGTGCAGGCACATACCTTGGGAAAACTCAGGGTGTAACATGTTCTCAGACTGGAGTGTTGTGTCAAGCTTTGCTGAAAGGCATGAGCTTACCCATGCTAGTGAACTGTGGAGGTCAGTATGGGTTGGTTTAGATTTGGTAGAACAGAATGGCTTTAACCTGGAAGGTGATCTCCTGTGAGATATGAATGGAGTTCAGAATACTTCTGAGATTGTCCATGAAACTGTACTTTCTATGCAGTTTGGGTTACTCTCCTGAACCTGACAACTGCATATCTGCAAAAGTTGCTGCTAGCAAATGTAACCAATTTTAGCATAAGAGTGTTCATTTGTACTTGCAAAAAAGAGTTTGCAAACACAGTAAGACCTGTGCACAGCTATGCACATTGATAACAAAGGTCCCAATATTTATAAAATCTTTTTATTTCTTTCTCTTCCTATTACTTCCAAGGAGTTATGAATACTAGAACATGAAATACATCAGCTATCCTAAAGCGTGTGGGAGCATGTTACAGTTTGAAAAGTTTTGAAACCATGTGAAGAGGTGAATGTGGTTTATTGTAGTGGAATGGCTTCTGGACATAAATGTGACTGGAGCCTTTCTGTCAGAAAATAGAAACAATATGTCCAGGAAAAACTCCTGAGTAAACTTCAGCAGCTTGGTCAGACAAACAGAAGTCCTTGGTCAGACAGGCGGACAGCCATCTTCCCTAAAGTGCAAACTTCCGGAGAATTAATTTGATTTTTCTAAGTGGAAAAGGAGGTTACTTATTGTACTTGAAGCAAAATAATCCATGCCTTTATTTTTTCCTGATGTTATTCTCTAATCCTTTTTTAGTCTAAGTGTTAGTATATTAGGAAATATTTTCACAATGTCACCTAAAGAGTTGTCAGCACTGAGCTGCAGAGACAATTCCCTGAAGTCCCACTCTCCTCCTGGCCCTGTTTGTAAAAGGATTGAACAGAGGAGTGGAAGGTGCCTGACTCAAGATTAATCAATAACTTGGAGACAAATTATGGGCAGGGGGAGCTGCTGGGGCACTTTTCCTGATTTTCTCCCACATTTTCAGTAATTAGCACACTGGCATTAGTAAAGAGGGTGCCATCACCTCATGCAGGTTTTGTCTTGTTTAAAAACAAAGGAAAGCATCATGAGCACCATCTGTGTTTACCCCCAAGAAGACATTAATGCCTTTAGAAAATTTTGTACTCTGAATCCTGCTCTCAAGTTGCTGTCTAACTGGGTCATTAGAGCCCAAAGGGAGCGGCTGTACAAGAGTTTTCTAGAAGATAGTGATAACAAAACAAAAACATAATGTGCCTTTACTGTAATTTTTAAAACATTTTTCTTTTATTTTCTTTCCCTTTTTTTTTTTTTTTTTTTTAGGAGTTTGGAAATCTTCCCATTTGCATGGCAAAAACTCATCTGTCCCTCTCCCATCAGCCTGAGAGGAAGGGTGTTCCCACTGGTTTCATTTTGCCGATTAGTGATGTGCGAGCCAGCATTGGAGCAGGATTCATCTACCCTCTGGTAGGAACGGTGAGTGCAGAGCATTCAGCTCGGTAACTCCCCTTTCACCCAGCTTGACAGGGAAGTGCATTTCCTGTTTGCCTGCAAAAATAATGTGTAGAACCACGTGAGTTCTTGTTTTTGTATAATAATCTTATCTCAAACTTTTTGTAGCTCTATGTTGATAGGAAAAGATAATCAAGAAAATGCAATGTCATATAAGAGCCTTTGACTGTCAGGTCTGAGAGAATGGCTCTTGCTGTTGTTTTTAGGTTAGTCTAGGGTATTTAGGCACCCTAATGCTGCAGAAAAATTAATTTACTTGTCATTGCCTTTTCTTATTCAAACTTCAGTATGTAAATAACTAGTTAGATATTATTCTAAATTTTAAATCTTGTCCATCATTACAAACCATTTCAATGCATGTAGATTAAAGGAATTGTGTGAATTGTGTTGGAGAGTAAATTGCTCTTCAACTGATGAGCCTGATCTGCTCGCAGTCTTTGTGGACATCGCTACTGGTGCTGTAAAAGTAAGTTATGCTGGGAAGAAGTAGATTTTTAACTGCAGAAGTAATAGCACATTCCTTCTCCTTTATTAGAGATTTAAACAATGATGTGCTAAAAAGAGGCAATCATCATCCTTTCTTTCTATCCATCCTTACAAGTACAGACTCAGATTAGGAAGCTCCTGATATTTCTTCCCTTAAGGCCTTATCGAAATAGCTGAGAAGTGAGTTGGCTCATGCCTTTTGCCAACCAGGCACATCTTAATCCAAACAGCAGCTGAACTGCATCTGACGTCTCATAGCTAGAGTTATTACTTACGTGTAGTTGATTCACGGGATGGTGCTAGAGAAGGGATGTAAAAGCCATTGCATTTCCGGAAGGAGTACTCTCCCAATGTTATCTCATCTTCCCAGAGCACGGCCTGATTTCCTTGTGTAGCAGTACACTTAGGAAAGGTTGAAAATTTCTAATCTATTGTTTTGAATTCCCTCTGAAACAATCAAGTGTTTGAAATGAGGAAGGAAGTACTTTCTGACCAGGAGGGTTCCTGGAGTTCAGGAAACTGTGTCACTTTAAGTCACTAGGCTTGGGGATATGCTTTCCTTCTGCATGACCACATTATGCACATCCTCCAGAAGCAGAGTGCAGCTGTGTATTTAAATTGTGTAAGACCAAATTCCAGTTACTGGTGACAGGGGTAAAATTTGTCAGAACTTCTAGTATCTCCTTCATGACCTGGATTCAAGTTTGCACTGCAAGTTGTGTGTCATGAAGTTATGAGAAGGAATGCATGTGAGTAATGGGCAGTAACTAATTCAAATCCATGAGGGAGTTTTTCTGGTGGATGTCAGAATGAAATATTCTTGGGCTGAGCTTTCTGAATGTGTCACACCCTGCATGCTTTGCTATAAACTAGCTGCAGTTCAGTGTCATAAATCCATAGAAACTGTCCATAGGAGCAGTATAAACCAATCAAGTTCAAGGATTACCTCTTTCTGTTTCCATTTAGAAACCAAAAAATGAAGTTCTTTTGAAGGACATTTTGTATATGAGATTTCTTTTTGGAGGAGAGTGTAACAAATATGTCTAAGTTAGTTAGCCTGACTTTGGTGAGAGGCAGTATTAGCCGTGGAACTTCTCCCATATCCTGGGCTGGGAAGGCAGTATAGCCTGTGTTATGTATTCCAAGAGAGTTTGTAGGCGAGGTATTGTATAAACATAAGATCCCCAAGAGGTAAAAATGTAAATACATGAACAAAGATCATTGGTTGTTTGGAAAAATATTGCTAATGCTCAGGAATGTAATGTTCAGGAATGTGGGACAGAACACTTCTTGAACCATCACAATTGCTACAAATCAGAATGAATGAATGAATATGAATGTATTGCTAATATCGTTACCACACAGTTCTTTCTCTAGAATTAAATTTATAGCAAGAGGTCCAGCTTGCTGCCTTTCAGAGTGGAGAGTTGTGAGCATCATGAAACAAACTTTCGTAATATAATTGCACCATGACTTTTGAAACCACTTTTCTAATTTGTCACCTTCAGATTTTTTTGTGCGCGGCGTTGTCTGCAACTAAGTCTTAGGGTTAGTGTTACTTTTTAATCTGTGCAAAAAGAAATATTCTTGATGTCTAGTTTCAAAACTGAAAGCCATCCTTTTGCAGTTCTCTTACTAATAAAGCTATCTGAAAATGTCTGCAAGAGCAAAGGAAGTATAAAAGGGCATGTCCTGAAGGCTTAAAGTAGTTGGAAGTCAATGTTGTGAGTAGAGGGATTACAGAAATCCCAGTGACAGCATATGGTAAAAACAGCCAGTCATGACAGTGGACTAGATTTCTTTGTATAGGAAAAAAAGGAGGAGCAGCAGCATAATTTTTTTTTCCCTTCCACTGCTTTCTGGCTAATTGTATTAATGGAGAGTTCCCTTAATAACTAAGCTGCTCAAAATCTTTTTACAACTAAGGCTTTTCTGATGGCAGGAAAAAAATGCTGTTTTTATTAAAGTTGTAGTGATAATTCTGATGCTAATTAAATGTCAAATGCCATTCTCAAAGCATATCTTTTACCAGGTGAACTTCTCATATTCTAGCCTGTCAGAATTGATCAGTAAAGCAGGTCATTAAGAGTTTCTGCTCCAATGTAATTGGAAGAGCATTACAAATGAGAGAGATAAGTACTGCTGGAAGATAATAAACTATCTGCAGTAACTAGCATTTGTAGTTTAGCCTTGTCACTAGCACATGCAAAGTAATGAGATTTGTATTTATCCCAGCTCTGATACACAGTGCTTTTTTTTAGCTAAATATTTAGCATGTTGTCTTCATATTCTCTAAGCAATATTTGGTTTATGTTATGGTTGGCTCCAGTTCCCATACAGCATGGAAGTCTTTCCAGGAAAAATGAGCTGAGCCTTATCAGAGGAAATCAGCAGTGAAACAAGAGGTGTATTTAATTAACACTGGCACAGCTTTTATCCAAGTTCTCTGAGACCATGACCCAGAAGGCTACATCACTCTCACAGGTGGAGTGTTGACATCATTGCTTGGCTTAACAGAGTGATGGCAGGAAAGCTGCTGGAGTACATGTAGGAAACTAGTGAGGTCATTCACTAGCAATGCTTGGGTGTGGAGTTATTAGACTTTTTGTAGTTTGTGTGTTTCTCTCCACACCCACCCAAAAAGCCACAGCAGTTTGTGCTTTCTCACATTCAGCCACATTTCCATTGTTCCTTTTCATGTGAGTTGCAAGAATGCAGGAAGGTCATAGAAATAAAACCTGTTGCCTTTTGCTTCTGTGAAGTGATGCTACCAAATCACTGCTGCAGGAAATACATCAGTGTTTGAGTCACAGTGAGATTTGTAAGCACGTACTACTCTTCTCCAGCCATGCACTTTCATTTCAATGGGTTAAAATTACAGGCATGGTCACTCTGAAAATATGTGGAGCCTTTGGAGTCATGGCCAACTTCCAAATTCTCACAATGAACTGACATCCTTCAGATATCAACATATCTGAAGAAAGGTCAACCTATTACAGAAACATTTTTCTCCTTGTAGAGAAAGAAGTTCAAGTCTCTGGAGCTAGTGCTGAAACCATATCCCCTTGGAGGGAACTCTTGGGGTGACCCAGTGTAGTTTGAAATCAGTGTATGGGAGGAACAAAGCTCGAGCTCATTTGTGGGGGAGAGCCAGGACTGTCCTGCCAATATATTACCTGTATATTGTAAGAGGGAAAAGACCTCACAAGTAAATATTTTTATTAATATTTTCAGAAGGAAAATATTGTTCCCTGTTGAATTAATTTCTTTTTACTTAGTGGTTAAGAGCTTATTATGTTTGAGAGTGTCTATTGAACATAAGCTGGAGTCCAGGCCACCTGAAGTGAAATTAAAGTTTTTCAGTAGTGCTTGGTGCTCAGATTGCCTCCAAACTATCATTTTGTCACTTTTCTCAGGTGCTTTTATGGGACAGATGAATAATAATTGTTTGACTGCTCAACTCATCCTGGTGATCTGTATAACACAGGGTAGCATATCAAAAACATAAATGGTGGTGAGGGTTATATTTGCTTTGTAAAACATTTAGCTTACAGTTCAATTTTGTGTTGTTTACAAAGGATTCAAGCTCTGCTAGGTATTCTGACCACTCTTGGTCCAAAAAATGTCCCTGGGGATGTGGCATTTGGCACCTGCCTTTGGTGTTGTATAGTTGCTGTGTTGTAGCAGTGCTCAGAACAGCTAGGTGTGAAAGCTAGGTGCTCACAGTCTCTGTGGGCAAGTGTGTAAGCAGTAAGAGTAAAGGAAAGCCATGAAGTTCAACTCATGTAGGAAAGTAGGTTAACAAATTTTTAGTTCTAAATTGAAAGTTGGTAACAGAAAAAGAAAAGCTGCCCTGTGTTAGATGATGTGCCTTTGTATCTATTACAGTAGGTGTCATCCCAACAAGAGAGAGAAGTTTTCTGAATTACAGAGGGTGCATCATTCCTGTCCAGTGACCAGCTATGCACAGGTGGAAATGCTGAATGATGTTATACTTGGTGGGAGGCTGATAAATTATTCAGGGTAGGGTTGATGGGCTGGGGGTGACCAGATAGGTATGATTGATGGCTGGAACTAAGGGTGGGGACAATCAACTTCAGTTTGTTGTGTCTAAAAGCCAAAGGCTGGGAGGTTAGTTAGTAGGCTGAGGTTAGTGTGATAACAGGAAATCCACTTCTGGCCCTTGGTGGATTGCATAATGTGGTTGTGATGGTATTGGGTTGGCCAGAGAGGGGAGGGTCTCTGTAGATGAGGCAGAAATAGTCCTAAGTGAATGATTTAGCACAAAGGCCAAGGAAAATGTAGTAGATTGTAATGGAATGGTTTGCCTTCACAAACATCCCAGGTGCATGGACTATGAGGCAGTTAAGATTCAAGGATGGCTGTGGCCATTTGTGATCAGAAGATGGAAATAGAAGATTGAGAGCAGGATTGGAGAGATGGGATTGGCTGGAAAGGAAAAAACTGAGAGTTGTACTGATGGGAGGAGATAATGATTTGGAGATGAAATGATTTGGAGACACATCCAAGATGTACATGGAGAACTGGATGAGGACACTGACATAAAAGCCACAAGGGTCAAAGAGCTTTGAAGATGTTCCAAAAGCATTAGTTAAAACAATGAGATGACCTAAGATCTGGTCAGGAAGAAGTCATGTGAGTAATGAATGTAGTTACAGGAGAGTAGAACATGCCTTTCTGATGACTAAGGATTTTTTTAAAATTTAAGAGGAAAATAGTAGAGTTTAGCTGACTTGAAAATATCATTATCATTTCTGTAACTTTTGAAAGGGAATAGAAAATAATGGTAGAAATTTCCATACAGTCTGTGCATTTACTGTTTACTTCACCTGTTTTAAACTGATGTGGATAAGCCAGTGCTTGTTGGAAATACAGAGTAAATATACTTTACTTTGGATCACTGTACCTCCATGCCGTGGCTGTGACACAGGCATATGGTAAAATACTCTCTTACAGCCTGAAACAATACCACAAAAACCCACAAACTAGCCTCTCTTCCTCCTCTGCCACATCTTGACAGATAATAAAGGCAAGACACTTAGATTCTGTATAGTTCATGCTGTCTCTCTTGACTGCTGTTTGTTTGCCAGTAAGCATTATTTAACCTACATCATAATAATGTACCATATATTGCCTCATTCTGAATGAAAGACCATGTCCCATTGCTGGCCAGATTAAATTTGTAGCTTATTATTGCTTTATGCCAACTAACCTTACATTCCTTGAGGGCCAGCACTTGTAGTTAGAGAAATGAATGAATGGTTTTGATTTGTTTTCTATTGAGAAGAAAAAAATAAGTTTTGTAGGGGGGTGTGTGTGTGTTACTCAGTGAACTGAATTGTTGAAGGAAAACCTGTTTTTTGGGACAGGATGAAATCACTAGATAACAGATCAAATAAGAAAATAGACCCTGTGGTTTGGTAAGCTATTTAATGTTTAGTTTCGATGAGATTTTTTTCTTACTACAACCTCCATTTTAAGCAATTCCATTATGACTTCTGTGAAATTATTTCTTTGTATCCATTGTCCATTATTTTCCAAAATCATTTTCCCATCTTACCATATTTTAAGCCTTGTCAGAGAATTTTTTCTATGCAAATGTTTAAATTTGGTTTTAAATAAAATTAACTTTTTAGTTACAAAAATGGACCAAGTGTATTTCTTGTATCAATCAGGTTTCCTTTGTCATCTTTTCCAAGTATATTTATATTAAATACATCCATAGAAATGTAACATTATATTCAAGCTCTTAGACATGTCAGTGTTAGCCTAAAGTAGTTTATCTGAATAGGTAAACTTGAAACTTATTTACAAGTACAAGAGGTGATTTTCGTGTTTCACTTTAGCCAGAAGAAGTTTCAGACAGATCCCCTGAAAATGCATTTTGATAGTCTCCCATCTCCTGAGGGAATTTTCCCTAACCTGCTTTGCTTTAGATGTGAAAGGGCATGGAAGGTATGGCGGATCAGAGCAGCTGCAGAGGAATTTCCCAGGCTGGTATGCCAGGATGAGGAGTGCTTGAGCAGATGTTTCCAGTTAGGATGAGCTGACTCGGCACACCAGCCCAGGCAGTGCGGATTCACTGATCACGGGTAGTGCCTGGCCAGTGCAGACAAGTCTGAGCAATGCAGGAGCCAGGAGAGCTCGTTATGCTCTGAAAGAGTTTTCTTCATGGTGGTTGTGAATGTCTTGCTCTCAACAGAGCTGGGAAGTTGAGTGTAATGAACTCAGTGCTGCTTAAGCTTGCAGATTCCGTCAGTGCAGGCAAATGGGAATCATCTGTAGAGCACATGGAGCCAAGGGTGAACCTCTGGGAAAATGTCCTTTGCTCAGGGCCTTCAAGGAGCCTGAGGAGGCATTATGATACTTGCTGTCTGTTCCAGTGAGACCTACCTGTAATCATAACCAGTCTGGATATGTCTTCTGTCTGTTTCATTCCCATGTCTCTGATTTACAGTCCATGATCCCCGATAAGAATGGATATGGCTGCATCAGTTAAGAAGGAAGAAACCAGAGACTGATAATCCATATGGAGAGTAGGGCTCTTAAAGTGACGTACATTAGCTTATTTGCTCAGGGCTTGCTTTTAACAAAGATGTATCAGTTAAAAGTGGGAAGTGCGATTTGGACAAAAGCCAGCACCATTTTTGGACAACTGCCCTTGGATTATATGCATGACTTCAGACAAGAAATAGGGATGTTGCAGTGGAAATGCAGGCACATGCAAGTCTGAGCAGTTAGTGAATGCCTCTTGCTGGGTGTTCTGCAGGGCAGAGAGGGAAGGAGGGCAGGAGGGTGAATCATGGCAGCCTCTGTGTGGTGCAGCAGTGCTGCCTGCCCACCCTGCTCCCAGCCTACAGCTCTGGCCGTGATGGTTACGCACCTGATGTGTGTCCAGGGCAGGTAAGTGGGTTTGGTAAAGAGCTCATTCAATTAGCCTGGTACGTGTGGGCTTTGATCAGATGGGAAGAGCTCAAAAATCAGTTTTGGAATGCCTTGAAACAACAGTGTTAAGGGTTAGATTATGCTATCCATGTGGAAGATGTACAGACTTAAACATTACAGAGGGCAGCCAGGTATTTCTTCCCCCATTTGTGATGTTTTGGGTGACTTGCTGTGGGAAGAGGTTGATGCTGCCAGACGTAGGAGTAACTGAATCTGATTGCTTTGGGGCAGGTTGGGTATCGCTGCTGCCTGTCATGGTTCAGTCTGGTAGCAGCAGCCATCCTGTCACTTCCAGCTTTCTGCTGTTCCTCTGTATAAGGAAAAAATGAAATTATGTTTCATGCTCCCTATTTTTGCTTGTTCAGCCTGATAAGCTTTCTCCATTGAAGAAACTGAAGTTTCTAAAAAGGTTCTCTATGTCTCAAATGGGAAATTTAGATATTCAGTCATTCGCTGAGGAAGGAGTAGTTACTTTTTTAAACTATGTGCAATTTTTTTGAGAGGCTATCTTATGCTCACCTAAAGGAAAAAAACCATTGTCCTTTCAACATTCGTACAGATGCACTTTTCAAATGCTGAATTGCAAATTTTAAAAAGAGTGATTCCTTGATAGCAGCAAAAAACTTTACCGTTTGGATCAAGTGAGTGAAATTTTTCCAGTGTCCAGTAAGACAAACTATCTAGCAGATGTAGATAGCTGTATGTTTGAGCTTGGCAACTTACTATTACTGAAACTCTAAAAATGATTTAAGGCTAATAGCAGGAACCTAGCTGGAGGCTGCAAGTCTGTGACTGAACAGTTTTATTGAGTTCTGGATAAATAAGGCAAAAGATGTTTTGAACTTAATAATGTTCCCAGCAACTTGCTTTCTTTCGTTAAATTGTGACATATAAAATAAACAGTGTGCTAATTAACATTAAAGAGGAATGAATATTTGTGCCTTCTGGTCAAGGGATTATCCTTGTTAAAACGGGAAATGGACTCTGATTTCCTTTTTTTTAGTATTTCTCCATAAACTTTGTATGACAATGTGAGGTTAAAAATAGGTTATAATTTTAGACAGTAAAATATATATCTATTATTAGTTAACAAATAGCTTTTACAGGGAAGGAAGGACATTTTCCAGATTGTTTTATATTGAAATAAATGCATCCTGCATTTGTTATGCACAAAATAATATTTACTGCGAAATTAGAAACTGAGCTTCTCTGATTTATTAGCAAAAATAGAACTATAGAAGCTGTAATAGGACTATAGAAGCTGTAATACTCAACATTTACATACTAATCTCTTTGTATTAGTAATTTGCTAGGCAAGCAAATCTTTTACTTTTTTTTAAATAAGGAGTCCAGAGGTAGAAACAGTAAGGTCCCCCTGACAATTCTGGGACAGGACCATGAATAAAATTCACAATTTCCTGGCCTACAAAATCATGAGATGTTTATGTCTAAGAATGTGAAGAATCAGCATGGAGTATTTCCATTGGAGGAGGCTGACCTACATTCTGTGCACAATACTAAAAGATAAAGTTATGCTGCTACTCCTCCCCTACTCCACCCACCCACATAAAAATCCTAAAGTATTTCCTGAGATATTCCTCATGTGCTCTTATTTAAAAAAATACAAAATATACACGTGCTGGCATGCTGAATTTTCCTTTTGATGAGTGGTAATGGGTTTGCTTTGAAAAGAGCAACCTTTCTTTACTTATGAAATGATGAAATACCATGAATAGAGTGTTAGCTTTTGACCAACTCGGCCTCACATCAAGTCCTGTGTGCAGTTTTGTGTGCCACATTAAAAAAAGGATATAAAGCTATTAGAGAGCACCCAGAGGAGAGTTATGAAGATGGTGATGGGAGTGGAGCATAAGCCTTATGAGGAGCAGCTGAAATCACTTGGTTTCTGAAATGAACAGCAGAGGAGACTAAGGGGAAGACCTCATTGCTGTCTACAGCTTACTCTCTCTGGTGGCCAGGGACAGGACCCAAGGGAAGGACATGAAGGTGTGTCAGGAGAGCATTCCCAAAGAAACTTGCCCGACAGTGGTGCCACCTGGGACAGCTGCAAAAGATCCGAGATGGGGCACCAGATGGATGGGTGTTCACTTCTACAGCAAAGCTTGGCTTCTTTGAGATAATTTTGACTCTTACCTCCATAGCCATCCAGTGGATAATAATCCCATGCTAGCTATACCAGTGCTTGACACTTTACAAGTTAGTGCCTGGCAGCTGGACATTCAGCTTTTCTTGAAGTCATATAGAAATGCCTGATACAAATGGAACACTCTTTTTAACTGGTTTCACATTTTTAATAATGCTTTTTAATAACATGTCAAAGTTTGGAGCTAGTAGGCTAAACAGTTTCTCTCTAGGGACTCCATATTTTCAGAAGATAAAATTCTGTAATTGCATGATATTTTAGGCTGGAGTGCCTGACTGCAGCAGCATCTTTGTTTAATAACCATGTTTCTTTAGACAACATAAGGAGCTGCGCTTTAGGCTTAATAAGAAAAGGTAGTGACATGAAGAAATTCAGAATGAGCTATTCAGTCATATATAAGAATGTTGCAATTGGAAAGAAAGTATTTTAGAAATGTTGAAGTTCTGCACGAGCTGTCCCACTTCAAGATCAGCAATGCTCTGAAGACTTTGATTCTAAAGTTAACCTCAGAGTACATGCTTTCAGGAAGAGTAGTGAGAATTAGGTAATCAGGTCATGGTTCCTTTTCTGCGCAGCCACTCAGGAGCTATTTTTTCATGTCACTTTTTAACAGGTTTTTACTTCACTTTTTTTAGTTGGAGACTGCATGTCTACAGCAATTTTAAAAGGGTGGTTGAGGCCAAATAAACTGTTTCTTTTTTTTACAAATATGCAAAATGGCATAAAGATACTAATATTCAATAATCATTTAGCAACCAACACATCAATGATTAAATATGTGGAGGCTTGTGGTAGTCACAGAAATATCATTTATATCCCCTGCAATCTTCAGAGAATCTTGCTCTGGTTCTCCTTAAACTCTGGTTTTACAATCAAAAGCAGTCTATAAAGGAACACTGGGTGTATGTAGATGACAGGGTTGCATTGTTGCATGGGAAAAGATTGCTTAATAACTCTCACTGAAGTGGTAAATCTTTTGTATCTTTAAGGCACCTACCAGGCTGACACCCTACAAATACTGAATATTGAGTATGTCTTGAGGTAGCCTTCTGGTTTCAGTGTCACAATCAAATGAGCACACCATAACCAAAAGCAGCAGAGAAATGTAGAAAATGTGTTTGCCTTTTAGTAAATCATCAGTAAGCTCTAATGCTGAGGTGATCTGGATTTCTTGCTCACTCAGTAAAAACAACCAATAGACTGAAGCTGGAAGAACTATGACAATTTGTCGCCTGTAGAAACCTGTTGTACTGTTTCTAGTCTTTTTTAAGATCAACTTAGATAAGTGCAAATAAATCTCCTGGCTTGATTTTACTTTTCACTTATATTTTTTCACAAAACAGCATGAAATTCAACACCACTTAAGAGTTCCTGCTTGACTCCTTATTTTCAGTCTGCTGTGAGGGGCAGAAGTGCTGCTGGAGAAGTGTACTTGGGGATGCCTGAGACAGGTGGAATCCCAGTGGTGTTAATTTATAAATTTATATTACACTTCTTTTTCTTTTAGGCAATGCTATTTATCACATAATATGACAAATGCACCCCCAAAAAAGAAGTAGTAAACATCACATAGGTGGTACCACTGAATTGTTTTTTCCCAGTTCCATTTGCAACATTTGCCTCTTGCTGCTCAGAATTTACTGCATTTGCACAGCTCTCAAAAACTGCTGGGGCTCACTGCTAATCTGAGAGTTTGTGCAAGGAAGCTGCATGACAAAAGCTGTGACTTTTACCTTTCTTTGATTCATTAAATAGCCCAAAATAGAGGGGTCTGTGGTTATTTTCCTGGAAAACAAAAGCTAGTTTGGTATCTTACATGCAGTGCTGTTCATATTATATTATAAATGCCCAATTTCCCTGCTCACAGTAGGGCTCCCTTGTGAGCATCTCCAGGCTTCCTTCAGCCAGTGGTTGTTCAGAAGGCTCTCCTGCAGATTTTTCTCACCATCCAGTTCATGGTTTCGACTCAGATCCAATTTCAGGTTTCCAAGAGTGTTACTACTATGCAGGATATGTGCCTGTTTGAAAGGATGTTGATATATAAATAGTGCTTCTTCTCTCCTATAATTTTACTCTTTTCATAGAATCACAGAATCACTTAGTTTGGAAAAGACCTCTGAGATGATGAATTCCAACCTGTCACCTAACACCACCTTGTCAACTATACCATGGCACTGAGTGCCTCTTACAGTCTTTTCTTAAAGACCTTCAGGGATGATGACTCCACCGCCTCCCTGTGAAGTCCAATCCAATATCTAATCACCCTTTCTGTGACGAAATTCCTCATAATATCCAAACTGAATGTCTCCTGGTGCAGCTTGAGGCTATATCCTCTCATCCTGTTGTTGGTTGCCTGGGAGAAGAGGCCAACCCGCCTGGCTACAGCCTCCTTTCAGGGAGCTGTGAAGAGCAGTAAGGTCACCCCTGAGCCTCCTCCAGGCTAAACACCCCCAGCTCCCTCAACTGTTCATCAGACTTGTGCTCCAGACCCTGCACCAGCTCTGTTGCCTTTCTCTGGACTCACTCCAGCCCCTCAATGTCCTTCCTGCAGTGAGGGGCTTGGAACTGGACAGAGCACTCCAGGTGTGGCCTCACTACAGGGAAATAATCACTTCCCTGCTCCAGCTGGCCACACTATTGCTGATTCAGGGTGCCACTGGCCTTCGTGGCCACCTCATGTTCAGCTGCTCTTGACAAGGTCTTTCTCTGCTGGGCAGCTTTCCAGCTGCGTTCCCCCAGCCCGAAGCACTGCCTGTGCCTGTCGTGACCAATTGTAGGACACGGCACTTGAGCCATGTTGAACTTGCGTAAATGCCCATTCAAACCCAGCCTCAACAGGGAGCATTCCTGCTCTTGAATGCACTGTATCAGTATTCAGAGGAAATGTATGTGCTATACAGATCAGTTCCTATTCATCTTTGCCATTGACCAGCATTTTTTGAGTGGTATCTCTTTCTTGTTGGAAGTGTTTTAAGGATTTCTGTGTATTTATGTTGAGAAGGCAGTTTTCCACCCATTGGTTTATACATGTTTGACTTAATTCATAATGTTATTACTGGAGGTGGAGTGCAATGAATGAAGCAGTCATCATGTGATGTAAGAAGAATTTCCTTATAAGTACAGAAAAATGTAAATTGTGGGAATGAATTTGTTGATAGAAGGGTGCTTTTAGTTTGATCACCAGGTATTTGTGGAAAATTTCTCTGTAACTGGAGAGATTTCTGATGACAGTTGAGAGTATAAGGAGTCATCATTCTGTTGTGTACCCACATTTTGTTTGGATTGTGGACTGCATTGAAAATGTATGCATTTTTTACCCATTAAACCCAAACTTTGTTGTGTTCAATTTTAGTATATGTCACTGCAGCAAATTTATATGATTTTATAGATGACTATCGTATCTTCATTATAGTGGTCAAAAGCCTAATCTTTGCTTTTCCACTTCTTCCTTCTCTTTTTAATTTTTTTTCTTCCTCCTTCTTTTTTTCACTCTTTTTTCCTCCTGGGATCTGTTTTTTGCACCTGGAGGCAGTTTTTATTTTGACACGTTTAACATAAAGGATGGAATGTGTCCAGTTTTGGAAGCAGAAAAGCTAGTGGAGGAAGAAAAATTGCATCACTGCATTGCAGAATTAAGAATATTCTTTCTGATCTTCAAATAGAAATAGTTTTTGGTTTCAGTTCAGGATATGCCTGAGAATAAATTTCAATTAAAGGGCTTTATTTAAATGGAGAGAATTTAGCTATGTTGTTGGCACCATAAAACTTAACATTCTATGGAAACAAAATGGCAAACAAGATTATGGCATACATTAAACATAGAATGTGTAATTTACAGCCTTAGGGATCCAGCCAAGAGGAAGTCGTATATTAAAAAAAAACAAAAAAATCCCCAAAAACAACAAAACCAACCAATAACCACATACATGCTGTTCTTGGGATCAGTCCTGGACTGAAAAGCATATGTATCCAAATGTGGGATTTTACTGTGTGGTCAGAATTTCAAAATGTGCATGCCAATATTCCTGAGTTCATTCAAGGAATGGGGGTGTTTCCATGTGCCAGCAACACCTGTGCAGAAGAGCAGGAGCGTGACTACCCTTAAAATGTGTGTTGTTGCCTGCTTCCTTCTGCCTGTGTAGCTGTAAAGGGGAGGCTTGCTGGCCCCATCTCTGTGCCACTCAAATCCACATTTTACTCCTTGAGTATGAAGTGTTACATCCCTTTGCATTAGTGTCACTATGTCTTGTTCTTCCAGGCTCGTCAGAAAGGATAGAGGGTGGGGAGGGAGGTCAATTAGAAGCCTTCTGGCTTCCTCCAGGCATGAGTGAGCCAGGGAATGTACTGAATGAAAGGTGTGTTCTTAATAGTACTTGCTTGAGCAGTAAGCAGCTTTTTCATCCTAAATTCAATCTCTGAAAGTCCTGAACTTTTCATGATCTTCAGCTCTCTGCTCCAGCTCTCCTTCGCATGTTGCGTTACTGTTTATGGGCTGGTGTTGCTGGCTCTCTCTTAATTCAGGCGTAACCTCTGGAAACCAAGGCAGTCTGCTGTATTAAGACTCCTGCCAAATGTGATTCTTGGAAGACATAATTTAGTTTTTGCCACAGAATGAGCTCCCACTTTTTAAAATTGTTTTGGTAAATTGTACTTTGCCCTCCAGTAAAGTTTATTCTGTAGTTTAGTGAAAAACAACAAAAAGAAAGCAGAAAGGCAATTTGTGTGAAGCCTCAAGGAATTTCTTTTGGGTAGATTTGTAGAAAAAGTTGACAAATTCAAGGAAAGTGTGGAGGAAAGGTTTCCAAGTCCATAAAATACATTTCCTTTAATTGTAAAATGAATTCAAACCTTCACCTAATCCATTTTAACTGAAGTGTAAATATCTCTTGTTTGCATCAGTGCTGTTGGTTGTGTTGCATTAGTGTGTCATTTTGCATGAGGTAAAATTACCTACGGACCACATCAAATTGAAATTGCTACACTCATTTGTAAACTGGGGAGAAACCTGCAGCTATTCAGAGGAAGGCAGTCTGAATCTGTTCTCTCTTTGATGCTGTGATTAGGTCTGCTTTTCTAAATAGATGAGTTAGTGTGTTCATCTCTAGTGCAGGTCATGGGGAAGCATTGCCAAATAGTTTGTATTCCTTTTGTTCCATGTGTGTAATAAGTCTGATTGAACTTACTGCAGTGAGAAATTCAAAAGATAAATCTACTTTTCTGAGGAAGTGTTAAAAGCAGCTGCTACAGGACAGCAGTTTCTTACAAATGATGAATGAAGCTGCAGGAGCTGTTTTAAACCAATAGAAAACCAACAAAACTCAAAGGATTTTTGTCATTTTATGGAAAAAGAATTAAGTTAAGAACTAATTGACTTTTTTGTGTTCAAGTATAAAATGGGAAAGAACATGCCTGTTTAAGGTAAATGCGTCTGTGACCCATTCTTTTTCTGTTTTGTTTATCCTGTGATGCACTTCAGTCCGACTGTGAAAGTGACTATAGGAGGAATAGACTTTCAGAGGAAATCAGCTTCTGATTTTTTAAATTTTTTTAAAAAATCTGAAATAACGAAAGAAATAATGAAAGAAAACTGTTTCCAAAAAAGAGGAGGGAAAGGCAATCAAGTGTTTCTGCCTTTGCACAACCTCTAAATAATGTTATTTTCAGCCCTACATAATTCCAACAGCTCTGTATAATTTCCATGGAAGAAAAGATTAATTACATTTAAAATTATCTGGCTTTGGATGCAATGGCATATTGATTCCTAATTCCATTGAGAATGGGTTTTGAGATGCATATGATAAATTCTTAGTAGTTCTTTACTGCAGCTTTAAAAATGCAGTTCTCAGGAACCCTCAATATCTTTAAATTCCTTTCCTTGTTTGCTTTGGCTATTTAGACTTTGAGATCTTCAAAATTGGAATTTCTCCTAGTTCACAGGCACCAGGGCAGAATGGTTCCTGAAGTTCAGGCTACAGAGATGGATGTTGCTTGTACTACATTACAGATGGTATTTGTTCTCAGGTCTCAGAGAGGTATAAGGACTCTGTAATATCATTACTGCTGCTTCATTGTTTCTGTCTTTTAGCAATTATCTTCTGAAGTCATGTCCCTCTGTTCTTTGCATTTTGCTGATGAGATCTGTCTGTTAGTTCAGCTAGTGTTTTTCTCTGCTTCCTGCTATGTTTTCCCAAGTGGCTTTGGTACCATCCCTGTTTGCACAGGACATATTTCCCCCTTTTTTTTCCAGGCCCTCTCATTCGCCTCACAACACTTGTTTCTCCTCCCTGTACTGTTTTCCCACATGTCCTTCAAAGAACAAATAGCTTTCCTAGATATAAAAAATAATGTTGCAACAGTGCAGCAAATCTTGAGGCAAAATTAGGATGGGGAAATAAACTAATTTTCAGTCACTCTGGCTGTCATTGCCATGTACTCCCAAGCACCAAGACACATCTGTGCAGGTCACCTCCAGCATCCAGGCATCAAGACAGGTATACTCAGAGTAGGCACCAGGTGTTGGTTCTAGATATGCTGCTTTATTTTATACCCTTTGGCAGCAGGTAACAAATAGTCTTTTGGCTCTCCACCCTGTTGGCATCTGAGAGTCACTGTGATTCACAGCATCTGGTTGTTTCTCTTGCTGTGAAGGTCCCCTTTCTTACTTGCCCATTTTATATATCATTTCATAGGTGGTATATTATTTTCTATTTTGTCTCCAGAGCTATGTTCCCAATCTTTGGTTTTCCTTCCAGCTGACAGACTTCAAATTTTTGATTTTTCTATTTAATAATTCTGTTTTATATCTCCATTAATCAAAATATGTAATAATTTTCCAAGCAATGTCTTACTTCGCTTCTGAAAGAAATTTTTCTGTTTATTTGAATGCCACTTGCACACTTAGTTATTTCTCAGTCTTTCTCATGCATTCCCTTTGGATCAAGCATCTCCTCTAAATAATGCCTTCAGCTGATAGCCAGGAATCGAGGATATTAACTGCAAT
Source organism: Onychostruthus taczanowskii (assembly GCF_017590055.1). Taxonomy (NCBI): domain Eukaryota; kingdom Metazoa; phylum Chordata; class Aves; order Passeriformes; family Passeridae; genus Onychostruthus; species Onychostruthus taczanowskii. Next base: position 11,044,394 of record NW_024505892.1, read on the forward strand.
TTGCAGATTCAATTACCTAATTGTAAAAGTGGTTGTTGATTTCTTAGTGTATCTACTTATGCCTTGAAGCATTCATGAAAGATAAATAAACTGCGTCAGAAATGACCTTACATTAAGGAGATTGGTTTGGCGGGGGGCTGCATATTTTGAAGAGTTTATTTAATTTATATCACAAGTTATTTCATATACTCTTAGATAAAGGCTGCAAAAAGTGTATTTTGGAAGTTGTTAATTAACGGATACAAAATCTGTCGTCAATGGCAGGCAAGCGAGATGTCAGGCAGTAGATGTTTACTGTGCAATGGACATCCTTAGCAGCTCCCAAATGTGCTGTTCAAAATCAATCTGCAGTGCCATTATTCCCATTTGATAGGCTGTCATGTGATGTATTTGCAGTAACACGCTGTGTCTTTCGTAGTGCTTTTCATCACTAATTTTCTGACACGTTGCAGAGGAGGCACAAGTTAGGTACAGTCCTTGTACTCGGATGAGAAGGAAATTGTCCATCAAAAGCAACACAGCTGTGAAATTACCTGACTTCTGTGGAAATCAAACTAGTACTGCTGGCAGTAGTATGTGCCACTTGAGGCCTTGTTTGAATGACAGTGCAACCCCAGCCTTAAAATCCTTTGAGATGTTGAAGCTGGTTATATTTATTCCAAAACATTTCCATAGGCACAGATTAACCACTTAATGCTCAGGGCACATTTAGTGACCCACAAATGTGCAGATATCAGAAAGCTGCTGACCTGTGTGTGTATACAAATTCAAGCTTATCACATCAGAGAAGGATGGCCAGTCCCAAGTTAGCTTACACAGCGCTAAGACTAAGCTCCTGCAGTCCCACAGGACCATCCCCTTGGCCGTAGATGAGCAAGGGCAGGGCTGCAGTTTGCATATGGGTACATGTACCTGTGCTAGGGGCAGCCTCATCCCCTTCCAGCTGCAGTCCTCTCCTTCCAGAGAGGAGATGAAGCCCCTGGGCAGAATGGAGACTTAAGTACAGGGTAGGAAAGAGACCAAAGTGAGGAATGCAGAGTTGTGTTAATTTTTGTACTGAGAATCTATTCTTTAGTACTGCTCTCCAACCTTTTTATCTTGATATACACAGGTTAACTCTTCCTACTCCCTAATGTTCACATGGTCGTGAACATAGGAATGTGTAAGTTGTTGGTTTGGGTTTTCACTTACTTATAATAAAATAATAAAAAGTTATGGTAACTAGAAAAAAAAGAAGCCCATAAACAGCTAAAAGCATCCACCTTAAATGTTGTAATTTAAAATGTAGCTGCTTATCTGCAATCCTTTGGAGGGATCTGTCAATCTCTGAACAAAACAGAAAACAAAATCTTGGTATTTTCCAGCAAAAATTTTTAGTAGCAACTGAGGTATTTGTTTTGCTTTCATTTTGTGTACCGATCCCATGATACACCCCCCAGGCCAAGCAGCTGCAAAGCCTGATTTTGAAATAGTTTATGAAATGTTGCTACAGTGTGGATGATGCATTAGGGCACAATGATGCTCATGGAATATTGCCTCTGACTCCTTGCCACTTATTTAGCAAAAGCTAAGTCTTTTTCAGGTCTTCATTTCATCTTTTGAAGGTTGTCCTTTATAGATGGTCAAAAGGTAAAGGTAACTGCTGATTCAGCACTGTAGGTAATATCTCAGAATATAATTCATATCTCTTAAGCAAAAAGAAAGGGTTTGTTGTTTTTCATCTGTTTTGGAAGTGTTTGGAGTGGCATCTTTCCCACCTTGGCAACAGAGTATTTTCAGGAGGAAAAGTAGATTCACTTCTCCTGGTAAATCTTTAGCATTTACTTTTTGAATCAAAAAGTTGCCAATAACATGCTCAGAGGGTTTGGTCCTGTACTCATAACTCAGTAGAGAATGAACCAGTGTAAGTAAAGAGTTGTGGGTACAGTTGAATTGCTTTTTGACTATCAAAATGGGAGATATTTACTCACTGACTTCAGCTGCCTCAACAGCAAGGATAGAGAAGTGTGAAGTCGGAGAAGCACAGGTAAACTGAAACATGCATGCATTTGCATAACATCAGTGGAAGAAAAATATTGCACCCGTTCATTTTCGGGACTAATTAAATGGGCCTTAAGGGTTCTGCCAATAGATGAGGCATTCCTTTCTAATTTCAAATATGAATTCTTTTTGGAATCTTGATTAGAATTTCAACAAACCCTAGCTGCCAGCAAAGCTTGCTGTTTTAATAACCTACAGATATTTCATTTCACATTGTCAGTTTTATCTCTGCCAAAGCACCTATCACCTCATGCTGCCAATCCATTTTGGTGCTGGAAATATTTGGAAAGCTTTGATTTATAGTAAAGACTTGCCCTTCCTTCTAAAATGTCTTCTCATGTTTCCTGTCTTCATGACTATCCATCTAATCATTCTTGTTCCATTTCATTTCAGTAACCTTAAGCTTTTGAGAGATGTGATGAGCCTTTTCTTTTGGGGAGAAAACCTTCTGAAGAAAGCTAACATAGAAAGAAAAAGCAAACATTTTTTTGGGTATGACAGTGCATGGAAAAGACCAGTGTTTTGTGGTTTCAACATTGCTTGGATAATTTGATTGGATTACACAGTTGTTTTTTTCTGTGTGCATTGCCCACATTGAGCATTTGGTGTTGCATTGCTGTAGAATATGTAGAACATTAAGAATATTCTATTTTTAACAGAAAGAGGATAAGAGCAGAAGAAAACTGAGAGTTCTGCAATGGTAAGGATGTTGAATTTGCAAGCTGAATCATGATTTGACATGTCATATAGACCTGGTGATTTATATTTAAGAGACTATAAATCAGAGAATCTGTTCCTTGGACTGCTGTTTGAAAACTTGGTTCAGGTAGGAAGAGCCCTAGTGCCAGCAGAGTCTCATCAAGCTTTATGAGTTACTGAGGAATGAAAAAGCATGCAGCAGGCACTACTTCCATTTTCCCACAACACGAGCCACCGCACATCCATTGCTGATACATGAGGAGTAATCGAAGATGCTTGTACTGTGGCAAAGGCATACCCAAGTGGTGCCAGTGAGGAAGATGCAGCTTCCAGTTGTAGTGCAAGCTGTTGGGGGTTTCTCAATGTGGCTTTATCAGTCCATGCTAAAATCTTCATTGCTAGTGTTGCACCTGTTGTGTTAAAAGCTGACACATGTGCCTGCATGCTCATGGTGGGCATTGGGCATGAGTTACCTCCTCCGTTTTGCCATGTAGTTCTGTCTTGTACTATTTTAAGTACAACTCTGGAGTTAGCGATTTTGTCCAATCAACACCTTTGGCAAATGTGACATTGATTGCATTTTTTAATGCATTTTTTCCTGAATATCTAATGTCTGATGCTGAAAGCAATGCATTTTCTTCTTTGCTCTATGTAAGCTGCCTTTTGTATATCATATTTGCTTTTAAACAGCCTTACTTCTTATGTAAAGGTTTGTGTTTAGTCTGTCGTTGGTGCTGTATTTAAGATTAATGTTTGTAATGTTGCTGGTATTAACTTGTAAGTTCAAACTGCCAAAGGAAAGCATTTGCTCCCATTCCATTTCAGACAGTGTCAGAGGATTTATTTAAAGTGTGCCTTCCAGCCCCACTCACTTGCTCCTTGGAAATAAACTGGATCCAAGCTGGATTATCAGTACCAACGTGAAAGAACATGCTTGACTTCCATAAAATTTCTCTTTCTTAACTTTATTCTTCTTCCTTGCCCTGGAGATTACCCCACTGAAGATAAATGCAACTTACAATAGTGAGCACAGCAGTACTATCTGTCTTTTTGCACAATAACTGTTTGTTATCTTTCCAAAAAATGTGACTGGCCAGACAGCAAGCAAATGCCATTTCATACACCTGTGTGCCAGATTTTTTGCAGCTGTGCACATACTGCTGCTGCTGAACCTCCAGTGAGTGTCATGGGACAACTGGTTCAGGAAAAGTATGAATTTTTCTCTTGGGATGGGCTAAAATGGTGGGGAAGGAGATGGCTGCCAGTCAAACGAACTGCATAGCACAATTAAAAAGCAAATTTTTGGCATCTTGTTTGGGGATATTGCTAACATTGAAAGTTATCAAAATTTCCTCTGGCTTCTTCCAAGCTAAAATATTTTTCACAGCCCCTCAAAGTCTAATGAAATTAAAGTAGGTATTACTGAAATTTGATTTGGTAGCATACAGGTGAAATTACTCTTGTAATGAGCAGCATAGACAAAGTCATGTGTTACAAAGCTAGGTAAGAATTAATGACTACAAAATTCATGTTGTTTTTAGGGGTAACTCAGTATCTGAATGTCACAAAGCTTGAAAGATCTGCTGAACATTGGAATTTTATTCCTGGAATGCACCTTTTTATTTCTTAGTTCTTAAAACTGTGGCCAGTGCAACAAAGGACTTGCTCCTATCATCACAATCCACATCCATTTTCTTTCTTTATGACTCCTGCAATGATTCTTCTTTACAAAGTACTTTGCAGCATTCATTTGAAGCTTGCACAATCGTGTAAGGAAGTAGGTTGGTTTTACTATTGTGTAATCTTTTATTTATTTAGCTATCATAACTCACTGCTTTGTATGTCAGATTGAAAGTTCCAGCAACTGATATGCTGCACATGGTATTTGTATCCAAATCTCAGTGTAGCTGCAGCTGTATTCTGTGTCACATCTTTAAAGCGTGGAAGGAGGATATCACACACTGCTCTGGGAATGGGGCAAAGGTATTAGACACGAAAGTGGGCAGGCATATGTGCCTTTATGGGGAGAACAGGGGAAGAAGAGTGTGGTCTTGGAAGTCCGATAGGCATGGACATTTTTTGGTTGCTTCAGAAGCTGATTCAAATTTTGGATTAGCATCTGTAGTCTAGTTGCTGACCCAAAGCTTCTAAGGCTTTTGAAAGTCTGTTTTTAAGGTGATAGTTTCAAGAATTTGTTTACTAATGTCCTTCCAATTTGGCAATGAAACAGTTTTTTCTTTGGTTTCTTATTTGGTTTCCCAGCTCATGGAGTGGGACTGCAAGTATATGATGTGAGAAAGAGAATTATAGCCACTGCTATGATATTGATTTTGGCATGCAGAATTGAAGAAAAATTATGTTAAATTATCATCATGGTAACTCAGTGTGAGAGATATCAATGGTTTTAAAGGTGGTGGGCAAAATCTTATCACTGAAGCACAAACTTCTCCAAAGCTCTGTGTTTAGGCTTTTTTAACTCTTTCCTTTGGTTAACTTTTTGATGCTTTTGAGAAATCTTGAAGATGGTGCTTTACTAGGCTGTGGAGTGGGAGGAGCCCATGGCATGCTGTGCAGGGCACCATGGAGATCTGTGATGGTACAATGGATGGCACAGCAGGCATGGGAAGGATTGCCTGTGGTTCCAAAGCTGGTAGGATGGCCATGAGCAGGACACTGTGCCTATTGAACACCTTCAATGGCATGTTCATCTACATATATATATCTATCTATAACTAGCTTTTGCTTCCAAAGATAGTGTGGGTGTGCTTGGCCACCTTTATGTTATGTTGAGCTGGGTATTGTCAGCATGAGTATAATGAGCAAGCAGGGAGGAGGGCAGTTCTGGACCAACATACAGCCAGGGACGGCCTGGTTTTGGGGAATAATACCTGTGCTGCAGAGAAGGCAACTCATACCTTTGTCTGCTGAATGGGTTTCTTGACTTTCACATCATGCTATAAAGTCCATGTCTTTTCAGTCTCAGGCGTAATATGGTTTTAGTGGAGGGTTTTCCCCTGTGATTGTTTCCTGAACTAGTAGATCTTCCTTCTCTTTGGCAAGGATTGTCTGTAATAAAAAGTTTCATCGTCAGTTATTAGTTTCATATGACTGATCTGTGAAGCACACAGGATGATTGAAAGCTATAAAATTCGTGTAAGCTGTTTTCCTGCATCGTGATCAAAATTATCTTAGTTGTGTCTCAGTGGTTTTGATCATATAAATTTACTGCTGGTAACCCACAGTAAACCAGCAAGCTGCAGCTGTGTGACTGGAGCTCAGATGGAATTATCCATTTACACCCAAAGTGGCTGTAAAATAAGCGCTTTAATTGTTTTAGTAACAATTGCTTTGCTTATAGTGGTTCTATATTTTTTTTGCAGTTACTGCTGTCTATAACTTTTAGTCAGTGTTAGTAACATTAGGTTACAACTTCATATAATCCTGATTTTAACCCAAACGACAAAAATGTTGATACTCAGTTCTGGTCTGTGGTGAAGTGAGAAAAGAATTGTGGTAGAACACAGTGTGCTACTAATAGCACCTGATAAACTAGCATGAAGTATCATATTATTAATTGATTTAATGAGTCCTTAGATCCTATGATACTTGAAAGAAGGTTAATTGGTTTCTTACAACATACTGGACTGTTTTTAAATGCATTATTTGACTATCATTTTCTTGAAATACCCAGTTCTGAGATTTTCAGTCCCCGTTCACTCCTCAACCCCAAATTTGTAGTTCTTTTGCGCTGAAGCATTTCAAGAGCAGTAGCTCAAAGCACAGTGTTTCTTCTTTGTTTACATCCCTTGGGTTAGCTGTGAATGGGTGCTGTGCTGGCACAGTCCTCTTGTCGAGCTAAGCAGAAACATTGCTGGCAGATGATCCAGAAGGCAGGTAATGCTGAAAGGTGCTTGTCTGATGTGCATGATCAACTCTAATTGGTTTGGCACATTTATATTCCATATTAATTTCCTCTTTTTTGTGTAGACCATATGAAGAGTGGCATGGAAGTGTCAAAATTTATTGTTTTTCATTGGACTCTAAAAAAAAGTTGTTTTCATCACTTGAGAGGTGTGGAATGCCAGAGGGGTGGATCAACTTCCCTGCAAGGCCGTGTTGGACACAGCCCTGCCTCACAGACAGGTTACATTACTGCAGTTGGATGCTCTGGAAGGCCCTACCATAAAGGGAAATGTGGCTGCTGAAATAGTGCTGCTGTAAGTCTCAGGAAGGCAGGCTGGGGCAAACTCAGCCCACGCGCTGTTCCCAGTGCTAGTTCTCTGCAGAGCGCCTGAGCAAGCTCACCCAAGTTTCCTGTCCTAACAAGACAAAGTACTGCATTGTATATGAAAGGGAAAGTTTTAAGCTCTTTGGCTGCATCCCCAAATTCAATTAATAGTGCTGGAACCCAGAGGTGGGGCATGCATGGGCTCTGCAGCACACATTGTGACTAATGTGCTGTGAGCCGCAGGTGCTGCAAGCCAGGAATGGTGCGAGCATTTCAACCTAGTCAACCCTGTCTATTCAGCCTGTCACTCATCATTTTGCTTTGGGATAGCTGGTTTCCAGAAGAAAGAAATAAAGTAGAAGTCTGATATAAATTAAAATCATAAACTGAAGGCTTATGTGAACAAGATGGGAAAACGTAACAGAAATTTTTGAATAAAAACAGCAATACCATTATTTTTAACTAACTTCCTTTTGACAAGAAAACTTTTCAGTCACAGGCATTCAGAATAGTGGGAACACACACATGGGCATACCCACCTACCTGTACACTACGCACTTTTAGTTGTAGTATGCAATTAAGGATGCTTCTACTTCTGGGTTTGCATATTCAGGAGAAACCAAGTACAAATTTCAGAAACGTTCACAAGTAGGTTACATTGTCGAGAGTCTGTATGCTTTGACTACAGTAAGAAGCAACTGATAAGCATTCATGGGGATAAAATTCCTCTGTGTATCCTCACATTCATTTTGATTGGCAAATAAGTTATTTATCCTTCACAGTGGCTCCCTTCCAGATACCCTTCACAGATAAGGGCATCTTTCATCCTTCCTCCTCCTTTCATGTCTTTTCCCCACCCTAGTATATTGGATGTGTGCTGGAATAGAATCAAATACAAAAGTTGTATTGATCCACAGTGTAATGCATTTTAAGATTTTTGCATCTTTGTTGGAAAACAAAACACTTTGGACAGTTGGAGAATTATTTCTGGGATGTTGTAGATGTATTTATTTATTTGCTTGCTTGTTTATTAATTATTTGGATCCTCCTTTGAGTGCTTTCATCCATAGTCTTTCTTAACCCTCCTATGTATATTTTACACCCTTATTTCTCAAAAAAAATGCTGAAAATTATTTTCATTAGGAATAAGGAGTAGACATCCAGGATTCATCTATTTTACCTTTCTACTTGTTTTATTTTTAGCTTCCCTCATGCCTCATAGAAAGCAGCAGCTGTTTTGCATTCTGTACCACATGGCATCCTTTCTAACAGGCCACTTCAGAGCATCCTTCCTCAGTATTTTGAGGGATGCAGGAGACTTACTGGTACTTTGCTGCTTCCTTCTCATTGCACCCTCATGATCTGGTAATATGTCATCTAGGTGGTGCTGCTCTGTATTGTCAGAGACTAATTTAATTAATTTTTATTAACAGTCCCTTAATTGAATTTTTGAAAGACAGATAAAATTACAAACACAGCACCGGAAGAACATAGGAAGAATGTCTGGCAGAGCTATACAAGTAGATGTATTGTTTCAAATATTCCCTGTGCTGTTGAACAAGACATGTAATCTGTAAAGGATTTTGTCTAAGGGGGAGCAAGATACTCAGAGCAATACTGAAGCTTATTCAAGTGGTCAAAGCCAGTAAAAAAGGAAAAAAATAAAGTCAGACACATGAAATCACGAGTGCCTCCAAAGTGCGGTGGCTCCTCTTCACTGTCCCAGACACTCAATCAAAAATAAAATAAAAATTACCCTAATGCCTGTGCTCTGGAAAAGAGAGAAAGAAGGCTCCTTCAGGAGAAAGAGCCAAGGTGGCATTACGACCCACAAATCCCTAAGAGGTGGGCATAAAAAAGTGGGGACCACAAGCAAAAAAGGTTTCCTAATAGCTCCAGTTGTTCAGTAACACAAAATACCCATGTTGCATAAGCATCATCAAGTCCCATAGCTGTGTTTCCACTGAGCTGGAGAGTTGTTGGTATTCCTGAGTTGCTACTTTGAATCCATTTTGAATTTGTTTCAGGATAACTTTCTGGTAGGATGCACCAATATAATTCCATTAAAAAATACCTTTTAGTGAATGTGGCCTGTCTTCCAGAGCTCCCATCCCTTGGCTTATTCAGCAGGTTATCCTAATTTCAATGTAGAAAGTTCATCTGCCAAGAGAAACCTGGTAGCTGAGGAAGCTGTGTCAGTCAGTGGCCAAGCTTCCTTGTATTACTGATAAATGTGCTGCTGCAGAGTCTGTTGTAAGAACAGATTCTTTCACCTTTTTCTGAAGAAAATGTCACCAGTCATTTCAAATTATTTAAATGCCATTTCCTAATGTTTCACATGCACTTTAGCAAATAGGCACAACTGCAAGGCTTGCTTTACGCCCCAGTCAGGAGGACAATGATGAGAGATCTGGTGAATATAGACACAGACACCTACCACACACATGCACATGTCATGCTGGAATGAGGTACCTTCAAAATTTAAACAGAACGGCTGCAAGCATTTTTATTCCAGGATAGAAGTGCTTTTTTCTAGGTAATCTGAATCTGCTCTGAAACATTAGCTCAGCCTATGTTTACTATTCCAACTGGAAAACATTTAAAATCACATTTTCTAAAGGGAAAGCAACTTTTTTCTTTCCTTGGATTGTTTAGACCAAACGGACCATTTCATTAAAGATATGTTCTGAAGTCTGTTTCCCAGACACAAAAGCCATGATAATCCAAAAATGTGCCTTCTTGTAGGCCTTTCAGTATGATTTCCAGTAGAGCTTAAAAAAAAATAGTAGTATATGAGATGAATAGTAGTTAACTGCAGTGTAATGTCTAGTGGTTTCATTTTCCAGGGATATACTCATAAAAGTTCATTTTTAGGGGTCTAAAGTAATCTTCATTTTATGGGGCAATTAAAGACTTCTGTTTTGATGTTGTCTGCTGTTCTCTGTGGGATTGATTCAGAATCAAATACATACTGTAGAGGAAAATTCAGCATGACAGTTTGCTGCTGGCATTTTTCATGGAGAATTGCAGTATTCTCCCAGATGGAAAAGAAACTTCCAAGGGAGTTTTATTTTTTTGTCGGTCTATATTATAGCTAACCATTCTTCTACTTATCACTGCAGGTACATGGAACACTGCCTGGTTTTGGAATCTTTCCCCTCCATAAAGAACAAGTTATGTTAATATTTTTTGACACTTGAGTAAGAAAAATTCTTACATATGATCAAATTCAAGACAACTGACTGCCCTTTGATTATTTCCAGACCCACATCATATCAGTCACAAAGGTAATACAGTATGAGGTTTAGGGTTCTGACAGACATGTGTCTACAAATGAAAATCATATTGCTGGAGCTGTATCAGCGCCTATCTCTCTGAGGGGTGGCAGTGCCCTGAGTGTATGAACATCTGCTTTGTGAATCAGCTCCACAGTGGTCACAGTTTGTTATATTTAGTGTTTTGTAGCTAAGCCTCTGGTATTTTCACTTCGCTTTACTCTAAAAAAAAAAAAAAAGTAGTTGTCCAGAAACCGGGATGAGAAGTGACCGAGGTATTTCAGTAACAAGAGCTAAGTCTCAGCTCCTGCTCCAAGTCTCACTGTCCTTGTCCCCTAGTCAGTCCTAAAGCTGGTGCAGTCCTGTGGTGATGCGGGGAGTGCTCAAACAGGCTGCAGATGTGCCCCTCTTGGCAGCAGTCTGGGTGTAGGTGCCTGTGCTCTGGAAGCTGAAAATCACTGTTGCCTTGGAGACGAGCCCATGCTCCCAGCCCTGCCTGCCTCAGCCCTCTCCGAAGGAACAGCAGTGTGAAGGGCTGCCTTTTGTTTTCTTTTTAAGGGGTTTTCACTAGCAAAGAGACCATAAGCCTTAAACATCAGGGTGAGGTAGGCAAGGGTCAAAATCTTATGAGAGGAAATGAGTAATAAGGACGTCACAGACCATCTCCGGCGTTATTTGGAGTTGTGCCCTGGGTATGTCATCGTTTTCCCTTCTCTCTCACTGAATCTTCTTTATTTATATGTATTTTTTAATAGTAGCCTCAATGACAGTGAAATGGATGAGTGCAGGACCTGGTAAATGCCAGCTTCCCCTTGTATGGCATCCATCTGTAAATGCACTTAGAACATACATCTGCTCCCAGAAATTACTTTCTGGCCTGTGCTGGTTTTTTCAGTGTCTGCCAGGCTTTTCATCACCTTCCCCAGTAATCCCAGCAGGTCCACAAAAAAGTAAAGATCCTTGTTTGTGTGACATTGCAGCCACTTCAGCTGGCTTGTTAAAACTCAAAAGTTACAACTGGAGGAGCAATGCAACCCTATTCACAAGAAAGAGAAACTTCTCAGTTGTGAAGGTTATCACATATGTTAGGCATACATAACCCTGGTTACTTCTACATTTTAGTCTGGATCCCACAAAAATTATAATTCACGTAAAGTACCTTCTTCAGCTAAAATTTGAATGGGTGGGTGAGTATCTAGACAGTAATTTTGAAAGGCAGAATGTTACAGAGACTGTCATACAGCTGCACATTAATATGTGGTCACTCCCTTCTGAAAACAAAATACTGAACTGGGTTTTAAATATCAGCTTGCACACAGTATGACGTGTAGTATTTTGCATAGGCTTGCTGACTTAAAATGTGTGTTTGGAGCTGATTGATGTTATCAGAGCTCTGCTGTTATCCCTGAATCTATTTAGGAAAAGGTTCATATTCTTTAGCAACTTGACCACTTTCTTTCTCTCCATTTAATCAAAACTTTTTAGATTATTCTTCACAGAAACAGTTTTAAGACTCTTGACACGTTACCATGTTTCTAATATTTGAAGTACTGAGAAAGCCAAGAATTTTTAAGTTGTCCTGTTCATATAGAATTTGTATCTGTAAATCCAACACCTTGTGAATTTCATGGACTTGTATTTATACCTGTATTGTATCCCTGTGGTGTTATACATAATTTAAAGGTCATCTGAAGCCATCTCCATACTGCCTGGAAACTAGTTTTACTTTAAAAATATTTTCAGTCTGTGAAGAGATGCTGCCAGGCATTTATATTAATACTTCTATAAAAGAAGGAAATACTTTCTCACATGTGACTAAAATGTGGAAGTCATTAACACAGGAAAGCCATTGAGTCCAAGAATTTAACAGGACTTCTGAGAGGTTATAGCCATCAACAATATACCGGCTTGTAATTAGAACAAGTAATTTGGAAGAAATGCTAAGCACAGTGTTCAAGGATTCAGTTGGTCTTCAGCTATCAGCTCCCAGCTGGACAGAGATTGCTTTGTTCACCTCCGTAGTTCCAGCATTTCTCCATGCAGCATCTGGCAGCAGCCCAGGTACGGGACACCCCCCGGGACAGCGCATTTGCTGTGACACGGGACCCACACGCTCCCTGCCTGCGTTCTGGCTCCTGTAGTCACTGATCACACTGTGCCAGCTGTCTGAGCTGTACAGCGCCCTGCTGCTCCGTGCCTGTGGGCAGCAAGGCGCCGGGAGCTTTTGTTACTAGGCTGGATCAAATGGAAAGGTGACGTTCACAAACAAATAAAGCAGAGGAGATACAGATACTCCCCTCCTCCTTCTAGCTTTGACAGCTCTTTCTCATTGCTGCATATCAGCTGTGGCCAGGCACATGCTCTGCACTGTCCTGCAGGGTCAGGCACAGTTGCAGCAAAGCAGCAGGAAAACGGAGAGGGAACATGCAGTGGTGCACAGGAAGCAGAGAAAAGCCTTTTCTGTATGCACCAGAGAGAAACATCACGCTGCTGGCACTGCGTATGTCAGATTTGCTTTTTGTCTGAGGCCCTGAATGAGCTGTGCTGACTGTAGAGCTCTGCTCCAGACTGTAGGAAAGAACATCAATGCCATTGTATTTGGCACCTGTAGTAAAGATGTGATGCAGAGAGTAGACATGGAAAATCAGCGCTCTGCAGGTAATCTGTCCAGAGTGGGATCAAGGAATGCTTGTGACAGCACAAATAAGCTCCCTCTGAGTTTGTGAAGCTCTTTGTCTCTTTAATTTTCTATGGAAAAAAGAAAAAAGCTAAATTTCTTGATAACTTCCACAGAAAAAAATCAACTCTAACATAGTTTTACTGTCAGTATTTATTCTCACAGTCTGAGAAATGCAATGTGGAAGGAAAGATAAAGCAGCATTTTCCTACAAATAAACAACTAGTAATTTTCAAATGAGAATGCATGAATTCCAGTTGCTGGATGGGATTGCAGCAGGATCCATGGCTGCATTCAAGGGAGAGCACTCTTGCTCACCAGCAGCCTCTGTTCAAGGCAGGTGCCCAGGCAGGTGGGTAGCAACACACTGCTGGGCCACTGCAGCTCTTCAGGTGAGTTTGGTGTGCCATCCGGGGGGATCTGTGTTCATGGGGTTGCCAGGAGGGAAGGAGGAAGGCTGGACATTAGCAGCTGTGTTATGGGTTGTGCTTGTTATGCCTTGGCTGAGCAGTGGGGTTGTAAATGGTTTCTTTGCCAAAGAAAGTTCATTACAGACTGGCCTTGTTTTGGTGAGGAAGAGTTGGGAGGATATACCATAAGAGTAAATAAAGCTTATGGCTTTACCTGCTAGTTTGTTCTCTTTGGCATTAGAGGGATTATATTCTAACTGGTTTTTGATTTCTCTGTTGCAATTTTTTTGCTTTTAGTCTTTTTAGGATTTACTCTGTATGTGCACAACAACCTTTCCACAATGGTGACACTTTTACGGTTTTTCTAGTGCTTGGAAGGAAGTTCCCATAGACTATACTAGATGTTTGTCAGAATAAAAAAACATTGTGCTAACTTGTGTTGGGATGCAGAAATTCATTACTTTCCCTTTTCTTTTTTGTCCTTTCATATACTTCATTTGGGAAAAATACTACCCACAAAACATCTGTTTGGGGGTTGGTTTGTTCTTCAAACTGACAAAATGTGTTTCCAAATAGAGTTGATTTTAATTAGATGGTTTAACAGCATATTTGTTGCTTTTGTGAATATATTGTTATCCCTTGTTTTATTGCTGAAACTGTGGTTAGGGAAGTGACTTACTGCAAGTTCATAGAGAACAAATTGTGAGAAATGGAGAAAGTTGTATAAAAATGCTGATACAGCATTCGTTGTGTAATAGAAGAAGATGTTGCATGCAGCGTTATTTCTGAATTTCAGTTATATGAGACTAAAATAAGAATCAGTTACCAATTTCAAGTTCCATTTTCCTGGCAGCACCTCAGCTCCTTTTGGCCAATCATTTAACCTTCTCTGCTTCCTAGCTAACAATTTAAAGTGGTGATCTTATTTTATTTATTTCCCAGATGTACTTGAAGTATTTTCATTTATATGTGTAAGTACTTTGAGAAGAATTTTATTTATAAATAAAACATTCATAAATCTTTATTATGTTATGTAAGGATACACATTTGTAGGATAAAGATTGTGCTTTCCATCAGTTTACAAAATTTTATTTGATTTCCTTTGACAATTAAATCTGTCTTGACAGCTTGTTTACTCATGGTTAACAGAAAGTGAACAGAAATTAGGGTTTTAGTATCTTCTTAGAGAAACTCTGAAAATCAGTATTGCTATAAGAAAGTTAAGTCCCACATTCATGGCTAGAAATTTTTTCTTTCTCCTTACAACTATTAGTGCTGTTAAGATGGCTTACAAAGGAGCTGGCTCTTCTGAACACTTGAGTTCATCACAAGTCAGCAGCTTTCAGCTTTTTTCAAAGTATTTCTATGTTCCTTTATTTTCCAGAAGTGTGAGCTCTAGCATAGGTTATTCAAGGCTTTCTTTTCTTAGCAACCTTGTGAACACTTCTTAAAATAGTGGTTTGACAGACTGGAGGAGGAAAATTGCTGATCCATGTGATATCCTTATTTTTTCTATATTGTTCCTTGTCAAAGGGGACTGTAGTACATTCTGGCACGATTCTAGAGGACACACTATATTGAATAGTGTGTAATGCCAGAGGTCTGCAATGGAACTGTGACTCAGACTGTCTTTACGCAGACAGTTTAACAATTTGGCATCCTTGTCCATCCAAGCTGGATCAATTCTGATCTTCTGGGTTAGGAACAAATAGAAAGGAAAAGCTTTTGAATATCTCAGTGCATCTGTCATGGACCAAGAATACCAAAATAGTAATTTGTCTGAAGAGCAAAACTGCGTAGGGTTAGAAAGCACCCATATCCAAAATTACAATATAAAGTGCCTCTTTGTTATTGTCTATTTCTTGTTTGCTTCAGTCTGTTATGAAATAGCATGTGTTAAGTAATAAAGAGCAAATAATTTAAATTGTTTATCCAAACAACAAGTGACTTGAGAAAGTAGATATAGAAACTTGAATTAACGAGGTTAGAGATGCTCACAAGCCAAGGTTTGTACATGATGACAGTTGAGTGATAGTGACCGATGCTGTTGGACCCCACCATGCTTGATTATTCTTTGGAGACAAGCTTCCAGGCTCTTCTTTCTGACACTTCCCATGATACCTACAGACCAGAAAGCAGAACTGCACCTGTGAAGTGTACATGCTAGCTTTTATTGTTTCCCAGTCTGGAAAACTAGATCTTATCTACTTAGATGGGACCAGCAAAGTATAGTCACCTCCTCTACCACTTTTATCCACTTCTGTTATTTTGAGGTGGTTTCCAAAAATCCAATACCCTTTGGTACCACCAAGGTCATCACTGGCACTTAGTTTAAATCAAGGAATGAGACCAAGCCAGTTTGGCAATTTAACAGTTAAAAAGAATTCATTTAAGAAGTCCTTCACTATAATACCTTTATGGTCTTTAGAAACAGTTTTCCTCATAAATATACACACACTTATGTACACATGCACGCACATCATCTTTGCCTGAGATGACGTTTCCTAGGAAACTCTACTTACTCAGGTATCAGTGGCTCCAGTTAATTGTAACCAAAAGGGCTGGTATGGCAGCAGTTTCATGTGCTTTTATTCCTTACAGTTATACAATCTTTTTTGGTTTTTCCACGTTGGAATTTGCCATGAAATGACTGCATGATGCTCCTCATGCTCTTCTAGTATGCTGTGCTGAGAAGGCTAAAGTTTGTTGTGTGTTGAGCACACACATTTGCTTCACACAGTCTACTGCTGCCACCATCTCCAGTTTCCGGGCTGTAATTGAGGTTTTCCCATAGTTACAAAGATTTTAACCAAAATGTCATCGTGATGATCAGCAGCACAAAGTGCGACTTGCTCCCAGAGTTTGTAGAACAGCACTTCTACAGAAACACTTGGTACAAAATAAACAGGTTTCAGAGGAAAGGAAGGGTGCCAGGTCCCTGAGCAAATACAAGGCAGCTGAGATGGGTCACCCAAGATCTCTCCCCTCCAAATACCACAAAACTTGCTCTGTTTTCAGCAGAAACTGAGCTGCTGGCAAAGTTTGCACACCTCCTCTTTGCCAGGAGATTTGAACACTGAACAAAGCAGGAGAATTATTGTGCCCATGAACATCAGTTACTTTAAATATTAATAATAAATATTATTTAAATCACTTGAGAAAAATGCCTTTATTCTCTGGATTTATTCCTTCAGAGGCCCATTTCCAGCAGTGTCTGATATATTGGACACTTTTCAAGAATGGGAACAGCCCTGGGAGCATCTGACATCAGGATTGAGCTGCAGGAAAGGATTTCTCCTGGATGAGGAGGTGATTTGTACAGGAGGCAGTGAACAAGAGTCCTCTGCCAGGGATTCTGTCTAAAGCCCAAGGGGGAAAGGAAAATCAGGATGTAAGCCTTGGTCAAGGGAGCAATTACTTCTGCAAATGGATTTGAGTGGGCTGGGATGAAGGAAGTGTTTTGGAACAAGTCACCTGGAATTTATAGTATCTTTTTTTTTTTCTCACTCCCTTCATTTCCTTCATGAATGGGTTGTTTTTTGTTTGTTTTTTTTTTTTTTCTGAGGGGCTCTTTGGTTTAGGTTGGGTTTTGTAGCTTTCATTTTTGTAGTATTTTGTTTATCAATTACCCTGTGTAGGGCAGAATACTCTGTGAAACGTGGTGTGGATTGTATAGAACACAGTTCACTCAACTAACACCATCTAATGTACTACCTCAGTGAGGTGTAGTTTTCAATTAAAATTTAATTTATTGTTTCCATTGTGCTGTTCTAACTGGGACCATTTTCTTCTGCTTCAAGTGTGGTTTTATAAATTCTAAGATGAAAATGAGTTGAGAGAGCTCTGCCAAGAGGAACTGCAGTCATATATGTGAGTCATAAATATTTTACTTAATTGGGGAAATTGCTCATTCTCTTACAGATTACATCTATTCCTAAATATTTTATTTAATAGCTAGAAAAATGTCCTTTCTGGGTCTTTGGTCCTTCAGCACATCACTAACAGCAGCATTTGAGTTCCAGTACACCGACTGATTCACCAAGAAATCCCTTGCTTCCTTTGAGATATGCACCCAAGGATCTCTCCAAAAGCTGTACTGGACAGATGTGGACTATTGTGTGGGTTTTGTTTATTCCCTAGGGTGCCCAGGAGGTCACTTTTGGGTTCAAATCATCTCCATTCAAGATGAGTAATTTGTTGGTAATCCTCCAGAGGATGTAGCAGGGCACAAGTTGCTTCTGCCTAACTGCAACACCTGGCAGCAGGGCCAATTTGGATTGTATAATCAATATCCAGTACCTTTATAACTTCATCCAGATGCTGAGAGCAGAGGAGCAATGTCCATACATTTTGTTGTTGCAAATCCTTTCACAAAAATCGAACTATTGCCAAGAATGTGTAAAACATCAAAGTAAGAGGCAATTATAATATAATAATTGATGCCAGATGGACTTCTGCACCTGAGATCAGTCAACATGCCAGTGAAAAAGAACCATTTACTGCAAGGAACACTACAGCATATGTCAGGGTAGCATCAGCATCTTTTCAAACATTATTTTAACCATTTTGAAAGCTGCTAAAGTGTTGAGTTTCGTGCTGTGGTTGTTCTTAGACATTGCAGCAAGATCCTTTCCTGTTAAAGATTTCCTGAGAAGGAAATACGATCTTCGCTCTTCCTAACTCCCTTGGCCATCATCAGGTTTGGCAAATTTTCATTAAAACTTAAAAGTAAACCATAATTTAAGCAGTCACTAAAGATCATTGGTTAGCTGCTTTCAGAAACCCATGTTATCTTCAGGCAATTAAAAACAATGAGATAATATTTTCTTAAATATTATGTAGCTATTAAAGTATTTTTTTAAAAAACATTGCCATTTCCAAAACTGAATTTATTAGTTTGTAAAGGTTGATATTTATTGAAGGAAGCACGAACTTGCCTCCATTATGCATATGCTTTTTCTAATATGAGATTTGGAGGTCTGTTTGCTTTTAAGAGGTGGTGAAAGGTCACTTGAGTGTCACTTCAGGCTTTAGTATGGCATCATTCTCCTCTGTAATATGTGGTGGGTGGATGAGATGAAGACTATAATGTGCATTTTTTTGTTTTGGCCATTTCATTCTGATGTTCTTGTAGTTATTGGGGGAGAGGGGGGTGTGTAGAAATGCTGTTTTCTTAACTATTCTCTTTTGTTATTTTCATGCAATTTTTTTTTTCTTCCATCATTCAAAACCTGAGCTACCTTTGAAGTGATAGAGTTCTGTAGACTGAAGGAATTTTCCAGTTCTGTGGAACAAACTACAAGCTGATTCTGGAAGTGCTTAGTGTATGCTGCCTAATTTTTCTGTACCCTTTTCACACCAAGTGCCTCTGTGTGCTCTAGGACAGTCCACTTCAGTGACTGCTCACTGGAAGTGTTTGCACAGTTGCTTGCTTCAGAGTGCTGAAGCCCTACCCACGGCCCTCATTGCAGGGACAGTCTCATGAAGTATTTCCATGTGTAGGTTTGAAATGGAGAGTGCAGGGACCATGAGGGATCCAGTAAAGAGTTCTGCACACACCTCTCCAGCCATGCACTGCAGGGAGCTGTCTGTTAATCTCTCTCCCCTGCTCCATGGACTGTAGTTCCCTTGGTGCCAGCTTCCAGTGCGTGGCTAGCACCACGCATGTCAGTGGGAGTAATTGGCACTCAAAGCACATTTAAGGGCAGGCAGGACTGGAGATCTGGAAGGATTTCTCCAGAAAGTTATTCCATTCACCTTTGCATGCCCTGAGACTGACAGATGCACTGAAGTTGAGCAAATTTCTGGTGGTGGATCTGTCTTCCAGGGCTGTAACTCACACTAGGAAACGTTACTGAAACCCTGAAGCGTAGCTCCTTCGTGCTGTGCCTCAGGATTCTGACAAGTTCTGGCACGTTGACCATTATGCATACAGGTTTATAGCACTATTTATAAATCTCTTGAGTTTCCTCTTGTATTGTTTCTTGCTGAGGGAGTGTGGGATATGCAATTCATCCCATCAGATTTTATTGAGGAGTTATCCGCAGTCATGTGCATGCTGGATTCTCTGGAGAAACAACATCTGTTTTCTGCAGTATTTCACGTTTGAAATGGTTGTGAGTTGTTACAGCTCATTTAATTAACAAAAGGATACAATTAAAAAATGTGAATTACTTTTGTTTTTTGTCAAACACAATGTTAACTCCATAACCCAGAGAATAGGGAGGTTTCCTCTATAAGCTATTTTTTGATTTTTCAGTATTTTCTGAGGTGTTTGCCATACTTTATGTAAGCACAGATTCCTCTGATTTTCTTTCTCTCTTCAACAGAAACCATGTTATGCCTGTAAAACAGACACTTCTTGTCTTATAGGTGAAAAAGACACTAAACATGAGTTGGATGTGGTCCTTGGGACCATCTGTTTTGCAAATTATGCCATTGTGCTAACCCTGTTACGGAAACCTCAAGTTCTGTTAGGATCTTTTCATATAGATAAATGAAAAAAAAAATGTAGATACATGTATGGATGAATACACCTCAAAGGCAGGATGTCAACCACTGATAGGCATATAGGTATGATAAAAAAAGGAAGCTAAGCAGCATGGTTCCTCATGGGACCACAACAAACCTGGTTAGCAGAGTCTTGGTGCTTGACTGTGTACAGCTGTTATGTAGATCTCATGGCCAACTCAGATTACGAGTCAACACACAACTGTAATTTAAATGAAACTTAGTTACTCTTCCAGTAACTTTGGATGCATTTGTGGAGAGGGTGTGGAGCAACACTTTCATTTGGCTTTCTTGAAAATAACTGGCATTCTCCACTTGTAAGGAAGCTCATTATGGTTTTTTTGTTCAGTCATGTAAGTAAACTTCTGGAGGATCATAAATGCCTGATATAACAGTAGCCTTCAGGCATTCTTAACTAAAATTGTATTTTATCTTCCACCAGCTGTGCATTTCCAAGAATGTAAATGATCCTTAGGATAGGTGACTGTAAGACTTGCTGCTCTAAACACAGAGAGCCATAGTAACAAATAGCACTGTATGTTTCACATCATCTTTCTGCAGTTGATTCGCTCTCATGGATGCATGGACAGTTGCACAGTTTGTAGAGAAAATGGTCTGTTCCTAGAAAACTAGTTCCTATTAATTCCTAAATTATTTGGTGGGTGGTTTTTTGGTTTTTTTTTTTTTTTTTTGGTTTTTTTTTTTTTTGGCTTGAAGCATTCGTATGAACTGCATTAAGCCTTAAGATACCAAGCTTATGCCTTATATTTTCCTTCTCCCAGGAAAAGTGAGATAGTAGCAGTTTTGTTCAAATTAAGCACTGATTATTTCAGCCATCTAAACCCAGTTTGTGATTTTCAGTGGATAACCTGCTGTCATTCTCCACTTCTTACTCCGTTCTTTTCTCACAGCCACGCTGTGAAATGTTCATGAGCTACAACCCAAATGTTGTTTTTTTTTTTTGGCTTGAAGCATTCGTATGAACTGCATTAAGCCTTAAGATACCAAGCTTATGCCTTATATTTTCCTTCTCCCAGGAAAAGTGAGATAGTAGCAGTTTTGTTCAAATTAAGCACTGATTATTTCAGCCATCTAAACCCAGTTTGTGATTTTCAGTGGATAACCTGCTGTCATTCTCCACTTCTTACTCCGTTCTTTTCTCACAGCCACGCTGTGAAATGTTCATGAGCTACAACCCAAATGTTGTTGCAATAGAGTGGAGAGTTGTGCTGCTCTCTGGGCAATATATAGAGGATGTGTATTTTATGAGATGTCAAGCAAGCTGCTGTATGACTAAATTTCTGTGGGTTTTCTCATGCTGTACATACCTGCTAATCACCAATTTACATTTTAAGCATATTTTCCTTTCGTTGTTCATTCTTTTTTCAAATTTTAAAACTGAAGTAATTCTAGTAATTAGTTATTTCAGGAAGCCTTGGCGAGGTGGAGATAGTCTGCTGGGCACTGTACAGGTACAGAATGTGCTACAGCCAGGGTGTGGTTGGTTTTCCCCCTCCATGCACAAAAATCTGGGCTCTGGTTACTGAGGTCAGGGAGACGGATCCCTCTGGATCATGTCTGTTGGAGTCAAGACCAACTCACTTATAAATGCCTTCATTCAGCATCATGGAAAATGGTGAGAGAGAAGAGGATTCTGCAGCCGTGCGGAAAGCCAGTCAGGTGAAGCCTTGCTGCAGCCTTGCAGCACACTGAGCCCTCTTTTCTTTCCTGCCTTTATGGTTGAAGGAGAGAAATGGAGGGCTGCAGAGGGAATAATCAGCTGTACTCTCCTCAGCCAGGCAGCCATCTCCTCCTATTGACCTTGAAGTAATGAAAAAGGGATAGATTCTTCTGCAGGTTACCTCTGTGGGTACAGATAATGAGAGCAGAGAGTAATGATCATAAATCTACATGGCTTTGCCTCTTTGAAAGTCTGGGCCATGGGAAAAATGACAGTACATGGTTTATTTTCAGTCTGTAATTCACATAATTGTTTGCTCCGAAGTGTTTCTTCTGGAGGTGTTTTTTTTTTTTTTGCCTTGTACTTTATTTTATGCAGCAGTGGTTTTAATTCCAATGAACCTATTCCCTTTCGCTGACTGCAATTTTCAGTATGAGAATAGTTGTATTTCCCAAACCAGCAATAAACTGGTTTGATATTTGCATTTTTTTAAATGTAGTAACTTTTCATTAGTTAATGCAGTAGAGTTATACTGGTGTAGAACTGTGCCTATGAAAGAAAAAAAAAAAACAACCAAGTCCAAAATATGAAATACATATGTAGGACTTATATTTGATATTTCTTACCAAAAAAAAAAAAAAAAAACAAAAAAAAAAAAAAACTAAAAAAACCACCAAAAATATATATAAAAAAAGGGAAAAACTCTTCTAAATTAGCTATAGTTTAGAAAAAAATTTTTAAAAAAACACCCTGGAATTTGGGAGTTTGCTTTCAGATGTTGAACTGCCATACACAAAGTAACCAGAAAGTTGTCTTTGGCAATTTGTTCATTCCCCTCCCAATGAGATGTAATTCATTAAGGCAGTTCCTTGTGAAACATTAACTCAGAAACTGAAAGGAATCTGAGACAGAAAATAATTAAGTAACCCTAATGATGTAGTAGTCCAACTACCGTGGCCAATGGATAAAGAATAGTAGCAAGGTGTTTTAGTACTCAGCTGAGATGCCAGGGCAGTGTCAGCCAATAAATGATGTCATGCAGTCGGAGGCAGGGTTTGGTCAATGCAAACCGACAGTTTTGTCTTTTAATCCTACTACGTACAATAACAAAACATCAGGAAGAACTATATTTAAAAACAGAGGAAATGTCCTGAGCCACTAGAAGAGCTTGTTGCATTGTTTTTCCTCTGAGCTAGATCTCAAGTGAGATGATGGCTGCGCCAGTACTGAGCTCCCGAGGCGCCTTTCCCCCTCCTCAGTACGGGATTAACCTCTGAAATGGCAGCAGTATTTGCTCTCTGGAGCAAATGGGACTGTGCTGGGGAGGGAGGTTTTACATTTTGCTTGTATTTCCATGATGGAGTCATTATGTGAGTGTTCAGAGCAAAGCTGAAGCATAAGGGAGATGCTGACCCCCTCGCTGAGCGTGCAGCAGGTCGGGGTGACGGAATGAAACAGTCTGGCCCAGAGCGTGGGGGGCCTGGAAGTCTGGCACTCTGGAGCAGCTAGGATGGTGGTCATAAGTTTTTCCTTTTTGGAGGCCAATTAGCCTGTTAGGGCTTGCCTTTGGCCAGAGCAAACACTGTAGCTGAGCTGTGATTTTTGGGGAATTAGGGAGGATAGAGGGAGGAGGTTGCCTGGCTTTGAGCTCTCTGCTGGAGAGCTGGAGGCAATGGCTGGCCACAGCGTACTCTGACTGCTCCCTCGGCACAGCCTGGGGCCTGGAGGTGATCTGGTCATGTGGTAAGCAGATTTAGGTCATCAGCCAAGCAAGCCTGGCCACAAAAACACATTGACATCAGTTCAGTGTGTTGAACAAGGTTGGTTGCAGTAAGACGAGTGCCAGAGCCAGCTCCAAGGAGGAATCATTCAAGGGGTTCTCAGGGTGAAACTTCCCTCTTCCAGCAAGCTGTTTCAGGTCACTCATGAAGACATACCCTAATCTGACCCTTTCTGTAGGTTATTGTGTTTGGAGTGTTTCTAGTACTCAAGCTTGTATAATTTTTTTTCCTACACAGCCATGTTTTAAGGTTACCTTCTGTGGGCAGGTTAGCCACCAGTTTTCATGAACTCTGCTGACTTGCCAAAAAGTTTGTTCCTCAAAATCTAGCAAATAAGTTTTAAAGACTCTCAGCCAACAGTCAAGCAAAGTTGAATTCCAGGTTTGTTTTGAGAAATTATAAGGTCTTTCATGAATTTAGGTATTAATATAGGGCCTGTTATAGCAGTGGTATTCTCCACTTTCTCCACTTATGAGGCTAAGATATCAAAAGGGTTTAAGGAGTCATTAGATGAAATGCTGGTTTTAGAGTTCCTTGAATTAGTGGAAATATAGTGAGATATTCAGGATGTGAATCCAAAGTGACCCCAGTTGATCCAAACTGGTCCTGTTTTAAAACTGCTCCGCAGGCACAGCCTTTACACTGTGCCTGTGGGGGCACTGGGAATGGGGAAGCCCTTCCTGGCTTAAGGGCCTGAAACAGGAGAAAATGAAGCAGATCACAAACCAGCATTCTTCTGCCAAACCTGCTCTCCAGACATCTCCTTTGCAAGGGAGGAGTGAAGCCCCTTTTAAATCCTTCCTCCTCCACGTTTAAGCCCCTTTAAATCAGAGGTTCCCCCATTTCCCTGAGGCAGGGAGTTGGGAAATGGGGGAACCTCTGATTTAAAGGGGCTTAAACTGTTGTGGGGCACTTCAAGATTTCAGTGTCAGTCATGTGCCTTTAATTGCTGCTAAAAATGCCAATTTCAATTAATAGTATAAATAGCCTGAGCAGAGCTGTAGTTAACTGTGTAATTTAGTTCCATGAAACTATTGACATGTTTAAAAGCATGCAGATGCTAGTGTCTTATGCTAGATCAGGATCTTAATTATGCATAGTTTGAGATAATTGGGTTGCTTTAGCTTAGTATCTCAACCTGTTAATTCTAACTACTAAATTAGGATTCAGCTGTAATTCCTGTATGTTTAGTAGAACTATTTCAATTTGCTCCTGACATTAGGTAAGTGTTGTGATTAATTCTGCTTCTATATTCTGGTTTTCTGTGGGAGAGGTCTGAGTTTAACGTGTTCATATCACCAGGTAAATTCAGACAATTACATCTTTACCTTTGCTGTGTGATTTGTTTTTTTTCAGGAGATATAAATGGATAAATGTTCTGGATAAATATTTTGGGGAACAAGCAAGTCCCAAAGGGTATTCATTTTGTTATAGAATTTGTTCTTAGGTTGCTGTGCTAGCCTGTATTTTTTGGCTTTTGTTTTTCTTGTTTTTTAGAAGCTCATACTTAAAAATTCATCCAAAGAGTACCAAGTTTGACATTTTTAACAGAAACAAAAAATGCGGTACAGATCACATCTGTGGTCGAGCCTGTGTTGAACAATCCAACCTTTCTCTTAATCTAAGGTTTACATGCAAGGGTAGACTGATTATCTGCTTACAGGTGCAGGAGTATAACTGACTGTCATTGTTTCCCCAGATGAGCACCATGCCAGGACTGCCCACAAGGCCGTGCTTCTATGACATTGACCTTGACCCCATCACAGAGCAAGTGAAAGGATTGTTTTGAGAGTGACATCCAAATTCAGGTCAGTCAACAGCCTTTATTTTCCTGTCCCAGCTTGGGGGAGGATGTTTGTGCCTAGGATGTGTATAAGGAATGTTGTCAGGAGTTTATCTAAGCTCTAGTTTCAGTAAGGATTTCAGACACTTTGGGGGTGTATTCCATGATGTGCAGTTTATCACACGGGTTTCTCATTTGCTGAGCGGTGACTGGCACTTTGCTGTTGTCCACTAATGGTGCCTTTTGGATTTCCTGGCACTGTCAGTTTGGCATCAGGAGGAGCCAGCTCTGCAACTGTACCACTCTTGGCTATGGAAAAAGGCAGTCTGAAGAAACCATGTCGTCTTACTCACCTCAAAAGAAATACTCTTTGATACAGCACTCATGTGGCAGTGTGTGTCTGTCATTACCTAGATAGCACGGAAGATATTTCTGAGTGTGTTTATGAGCTCTGCTTTGTTTTTTCATGTTTTGTTTTCATAGCTGCTGTCATCTCTCTCAAATGGTAATAAGGATTTCAGGAACACAAAGCTGTCCTCTTAGCCTGTTTTTCATGCCAGATTCTCTCCCTTTTCCTCGAAGGTTGCAGTTCCCCCACCACCTCCTCCCTTTCTCTAAGTACTTAATCTTCTTGGTGTCCTGCTTTAATTTTGTGCAGCACATGTTCCTCACTTAAAAATACAAGATGTTATGAAAATATTTCATGCTACTCCACTTTAAACTTTTAACATAATAAGTGGAGTAAGAGAGAATGTAACCCTGACTGAAACAAACCATGTGTGCCTGTCATGGGATTCTCTCCTTTCATCACTTAGCTCTCTCCCCCAGTAGATTGGTCTGGAGAGCAAAAGGGTTTTTCTTTTTTAAGACAGAACAACACTATTACTATGAGATAATAGGACTGTGATGGAACCCCAGATCAGCCACAACTTTGAGGTGGATGTGCCCAGGTGCTTTAGCTGTGCTTTAGCAGTCCTTTCTTACTGTGGACTGAGAGAAAGGGCTTTCATTTTTATTTCTGTGTTATGATGGATGGTTTGGAGGAGGGGAGAGGTTTGCACAACCCGACCAGACCAAGTGAGCTGTTCGCTTGCCCACACATTCACATGAATGCTACAATATTCACGTAACATCTGGTGAGAGCAGATTCCACCAGCTTGTGTGTGCCAGTCAAGACAAGTAAAAAGC
Organism: Onychostruthus taczanowskii; assembly: GCF_017590055.1. Lineage (NCBI taxonomy): Eukaryota > Metazoa > Chordata > Aves > Passeriformes > Passeridae > Onychostruthus > Onychostruthus taczanowskii. The sequence goes on from NW_024505892.1 coordinate 11,070,666, forward strand.
ACCTACCTTGAAAATTAACCTGCATGCACAGGTAATTACCTGCATGCAAACCATCCCTGACTGTTCTGTGGCTGGGTAGCGCTGCACATACCACTCCTTGGCATATATCCCATTTTTGTTACTGATATGCATGATATGTCTGGCAGCTTCATGCATACATATTGATTCATCATGTGTCAGCCATGTAATTGCTTCTGAATCATTTGGAATGACTGTAGAATCCTAATGTAAAATCTATATGCAGATTCACATAGCCTGCTTAATTGGGTGTTTACTGCCTAGTCTTACACAAATCCATCCAAACCAGGCACTGATGAGTTTGGAAGAACAACAGTAATTAAGCAGACAAAATACTCCATTCCAACTGTGAAGGCCTTTCATTGGAAGCTGTACATGAAATGAAAATGCTAAACTTGCCTTTTAGTCAGTGATGGTGTTTTGTCAGATACAAAAAGAAATGCTAATGAAGTCACAAAAACATAATAAATAAGTAGGAAATAACATCTATAGCCAACTATTAATAAATTATTTTATTTTCATTGTGGAGGTATTGTTGGCATCTGACAGATGAGTGATTAATTAAGTTTAAGCCTTTTAAAGAAAAAACCTTGATTATATATATATATTTCACAATATAGGCACATGCTCACCTGTGTTCCTACCTTTAACAAATGCCTTGAGAGTATGGTAATACCCAGTGAGCACCACACAAGGTACTCAAGTGTTCATTAGCTCTAAAATTCATCTGGTTCACGTGCTAGATTTGTACATTGCTAATTTAGGAAGAAGAGAGAAATAATAGTCCCATGTAGCCTTTACTCCCAACTTTCTGTGGAGAAGTTTAGTAGTGTCCTTTGTTTTCACATACACACTGAAGTGAACCCACACTGTAGGTGATACTATGCTTTTGAGGTCTTTGTGGGTTTGTTTCTGTGATGGCAAATCAAGGTGTTTTTTTTTTTTTCATTTAATTTGAATTCTTCAGCATTTTAGTGTATGATGTAATATTACTAATAATACGGTGTTTTGCCAACTCATTAGGGCTGATTCAGATCTTTAAGACATTGTAATTGAAAAATATTTATAAATGTGTGGAAGAGCTGCAGATATTTCATTATAAACATGCCTGTAGAGCTGAGAACAGTTGTTTAGTGTGCAGTTAATATCCTCTTCAATGCAAATCTTCAGACCTGTGAAAGAGATACAGGCAGAAGTTCCTGCTTCTCAGGATGCTATGTGAGGCTCTGGCTGAGCTAAAACACTGGGTGTCATTTGCCACCCTGATTTTTCTCTACCACTTCACACCAGTCATTTGAACATGCTCTAAAAAGTCATAGAAGCAAAAACCTTATCATAAAAGTCAACTCTGTTTTTCTCTGTTGACAAATAGCCAAGACATGGGTATACAATATTGCAGTGTCTCTGTAGGAGCAACATGATCCACCAAAAAAGTGAAACATTAATACACAGAAATTAATCTGGCTAGTCCTTCATCACTAGGCACTGTCCTATTTAAATTATCCTGCCCAAGTCATGCACTGAGAAAGTTGAAATTGTTTCCTTAGGGGCTGTCTGTAGAGAGCACTAGTCAGAGTAAGGCTTACCTGGAGACAAGTCTGCCAATAGGAAGGAATTTAAAATAAAATGTAAAAAAGACAAAACAAGTAATATTTGCTCAGTGAGGGGAAGGCCCAAACTGGACCTGCACAAGTAAAGTCTGTTAAGGACCCTTGTGAGCTCTAAGGATCCCTCTAATTTAATCTGTGGCAGTTGGTGCCTGCTCTTTCTGTGCAGGCTTTGAGTATCTGGGTTGATGGCAGCAGGGGGAAATTGCTCTCCTCAGCTGGTTGAGACTTTGTAAGGCTGCCACTGTCCACAGTGCCTGATGTATTCTCACATTCTTCTCTTCAACACTGGCAGAGCATCAGAAATATTTTAATACACAGCCTGGACACTTTGAGCTTTTCTGAGCTTGAGAGGAATCTCAGAGCTCCACCTGTGAGCATCTTCATGGCCATAAAGAAGTCCATAAAGAGAGAGGAGACCAAAATTGGCGTTCTAAAATTGCAAACCATTTGTTAGATGTTTTCATCTTAATTTATTCAAATACCAATAGAAAGTGTTTTAAGACCTTTCCCTTACATCCACAGAACTAAGCCTATGAACAAAAAAATCACTTCCTTTAGTCTCATTCCACAGTATTAACTTTCACTCAGCAACAATTACTACAGTAATGTGCAGTCTGAAGTCTGTATCATGCTGGAGTACGAGTACAGATTTTTGTTTCTCACCTAGTAGAGCTGCACAGATAACAAATAGGAGGTGTATATGGCTTAACTATACATTTTTGTTTATTATGGTTAAGGCAAAAATATCCTATTTCACTGAAGCACTCGTTTTAGAATGTGATGCCTTTTTTTTTTTTTCTTTAAAGAAAGCAAAGATATCTTGTTTCAATGTATAAATTTCTTATCTTTGTCATTTCAGAAGCCTGAAAATTAAGAACTCCAACTTTCCTGTTTCCTGCTAGTAGGAGACAAAAAATGAATCTGAAATATTCCTGTTATGTGTCTCTGGAGCAATGTCAAGACAGACCAAAGAGCAAAATTTTACTCTTTCTTTAAACTAGTTTTTATGATGAAATATAGCTGTAAGGTTAAAAAAAAAAAAAAAAAAAAAAAAAAAAAAAAAAAAAACCACAAAAAACAACACAGCAAGCTAAAGTTTTACTCTCTGTAATGCAGGAAGCTCTCTACTAGGGCTTACGCTTGTTTGTGGGTAAAATGACATTGAAAAAGAACAGTTTTTCAACTCAGAGTTTTTGTCTTTTCTCAGAGGAGTGTACAGAAGTATTTCCTTTATCTTGGCTATCTACTAAAAACTTGCATAAACATGATTATGCTGTGTGACCAAGCCTATTTCTCTCTGAAAAGTACACTTTTGCTCCTGGCATTCAAGAGCTGAAACTACACACAGATTAACTGCACATTTTTGAGTTATCATCAAGCGTTGCTCTGGATGCGTTTGGGCAACAGCCAAGCTTCAAGCAAGGAAGATATTAAACAGAGAAAGAACAGAGCATGTATTTTGTGAAAAGTTTTTAATGTATAATTTGTTTCCTTGTTGGGCAAAGATCTTTTGAAACACTTAAGCCATGGCTGTCTTGTATCCATAGGTCTGTCTTTATCCGAAGCGTGTGTTACATGCTGTCCAGCTGATTATGTGCTTGTTGTGGTGAAGCTGGTTGTTCAGACAGGGCACTGCTCCTTCTGAAGCGCTGTTTTGCTCCTGTTCATGGCTAATGAAGCCTCCTGCTGTGCTGGCTCCCGACCTAGAGTTCTTCCCTGGCAGTACACAACGGCCCAGTAACAAGAGAGGAACGTCCATCAAGTGGGGATGTGGACAGGGCACAGCTTTTTTCTGCTTCATTTTGCAGCTTTTAATGACCACATTTGTAAAAGTGGAGGGTATTTCCATTTGAAGGGGTATTCAAACAAGCTGAATTACAAATCGTGTGCTTTAATTTGTCTCAGTAACTTTACTTTCCTGGTTTTTCCTAAAACTTGTAGCAAAACAAGCCTTAGGCACAGGATGCTGCATTGAACTTTCCAAACTGCTACTCCTCAGGAAACTCTCGCTGACTGACTGGTGGTTCCTTCAATAACAAAAAATGGGACAGAACAATAGGGTGAATCGAGACAATAGGCCATTGTTTTTTTAGGTAAAAAGCAGTGAAATAATGATGAGAGAGTTTATTTTCCTGATGACGTTTTCCATCCTGTCACTTTGCTCTGCTTACGCACATCTGCATGTTATGGGTTTTTGCAGTGTAGCCTTGGTTCCCTTCTACAGAGCCACATTTGGCGACTTAATTATCTCAGGAACTCTGTAGTAATTGAGGGGTTTGTTTTGGTTCTTAAAATCATGTTTCGTTATTTATAAACTCAAAACTATAATTATGGACAGTTGAGCTAACTGGGGACAATTAATTGTCTGTGCCTTCCCTGGAGTAGCACGGAAATATCTGCTGACTGCATTCAGTGCTATTCATAGCATGGTCCTCCAGCACTACGGGGATTGCTGTGAAGATAAATGTAGAAACTAGAGCAATTTAATATTTTATCCTTACTAGACGATAGAGCTCATAACAGCCTAGACTGTGGATGCTTAAATTGCACTGGGGCATGACAAACATGATAAGTAGTAAGTCAGATTCAAGCTCTCAGAGCTGCTGGGAAGAGAGATTTCTTATATTTTCTATTAAATTGTGCCACAAAATACAACTCAATGCTGTTCATACACCCAACAATGTTGTAACTTAGTCTTGCACACACTCATCTGTCTAACCAAGAAATAGCCGAAGAGTTTTGGAAGAAAAGTATGGTTTCAAGACATAGTTTTCCTAGTAGCTTCCTTGCAAGAAGAATAAACAAGGTTTTCCCTCCACTTTGTCCAGAGAAAGTCAGAAAATACATAATTGTGCCTTTATTGGAGTCACTGTGGTTCCTCTGCAGGTGCACTGGAATTGTCCCCATGCAGTGTTGGATACTAAATGTGTCACTGTCTGATTGCTTGTGAAGCTTCCATATGGATGTGGATATTTGAGGAACAAGTTTTATAAGTCATCTCAAGCTGCTCTTTGATACTTTCTATAATGTTGTCTCCATCTTATCCCTTCAGGCCACACATGCTGGGACCATTTATCTGACCCAGCAGTTTCTCCCTAAAACACCATTCCAGCTCATTTAGTTGAGAGTTAGCAAACATCCTGTAATTTTTCTACTGTCATGTGCACAGGATTTGTTATACTGTTTAGATAGCTTCAGTCATTCAAGGAACGCTGAAATGGCCACTTTTGTCATAGCTTTTCCCCCACCCCATCTAGTTAACCAGCTCCAAAATCTCTCAAGCTATTGCATTTTTGGTCCTATGATCCAAAGGGATTGAGCTATTGGCCAGCAGCTGAGCCGCTTCCTCAGAAGAGTTGAATGTGAAAACTTTTTAAGATCAATCTTATTGTCACTTGTTACATGCATGTGACTGTGGGACTCCCTTGTTTTTTGCATCCACTCTGAGCAACATTGTCACATGGCAGAACCAGAGCTTTATAAGGCAGCTTGCCAAGCTTACCCCTGCATTTGCTGAAGTGTGTTTAGCACCATGCCATTGTTTATTATCAGAAGATCTGCTTTCTGTAGTGCCTGAATGCTTTGTTATTGCTACTGCTGAACTAATTCTGCAATGACATTGAAATACTTCAGAATACATGCAACAGGTTTCTTCATCTGTAGTTTGAAATTCAAGCTTCCAGAATTTCAGTTGCTGTGAAGATGAAAATAAAGTCTGTGTGCTAATGTTTAGTTTGCACAAGTGGTGCCTGTCTGAATTCATTAATAAATACATTCATTATTTAATATTGTTCTCTCTCTCTCTCTATGATCTTCTCTACTTAAATAGTGACTTTCCTTTATTTTTTTTTAATTCCTCACAAGCCATTTAGTCTTGTCATGCCGATGTCTCCAGCTAAACAGAGCTGTGCCAAGGAAGGAGAGGAGCTCAGCCACGGTGTGGTGAAATGACAGATGTGAGCGAAGCATGGGACTCTTACCTGGCTTCCCAGAACCCAGGAAAGTGTTTGGTGTCTGGCTGTTGCCAGTAAGGGCCATGCACTAGAGGGTTGTCCGTGGGTTCTTTTCCATCACTACAGTCCTTTTGAAGTCGGTTCATGCTTGGGGAAGGACACATGAGGCTAACATCCTGTCCTGGTCCCAGAATAATCTTGCTGTTGCCTTTGGTCCTTGACATGAAGGGCTGGGTCAGATGCAAGGGTCAGTTGGACACTTTTCACTTCTCAGTTGTCAGCTGGATTTGTGTGAAGCAGTGTCAGGTACAGGAATATTATCTGTGGGCTTCTCAAAGTGGGATTCAAACACAAGCAATGCAAAAGCTTCAGGAATTATGGGTGCTAAATCATTAGGCCATAACAGAGCAGAAAACATCCTGGGAGCGCAAATTAATAACATGGGGAAGGTGGGGGAATAAATCCAACATTGCAGGCACATGGACAGTGGACAGTGTTCCTGTTTTCTAAATAGCTAAATGAAGTCCCAGACATGTGGTTTGCATTAGTACTGGGTTTTTAACATGCTTCTCATGGCTAGATTTCCAAAGCTTCTCAGCTTCTCTGCAATGGTTCAGCCAGGACCTTACCCATATGAAACAGGTCTCAAGCACTGGGTTTGTTCTTGCTGGCCCATGGGTCTGCCCTGCTCACAGCCACCCAATCAGCCAGGGGTGAGTGTGGGAGGCATGTGCAAACTCTCCCCTCCACAGAATTACTAGGGTGGTGAGGGCGGGTGTTACCACTTTAAACATGCAGGTTATCATATAATTTTCTTTGGAGATAATATTTTTGAGAAAAATTTTAAGGCCAAAATATGACCCCCTGCTTGAGGGATGGAATGGAAACACTGAAAGCTCCTTCAGGCATTTGTCCTGAGAACAGGACTGCTGTGCTATACACGTTACCATTCACTGCAGAGTTAAGGTCAGAGTGTTTATGTAAAGTAAGGTAAATTCAAATATTTTCACAAGTGTGGTCAAAATAATACTTCCCTACTCCATGTGGTTGAGTGTAATGTATTACATACACACAAACGTGAGCAAGAATCAATTTGTGCATGCAGCTTTTATGTAATATCTTCAATATTTTCTTCCCCAGTAAAATTTTTAACTTAAACCTTTTGAGTAATGATTGGGAGGAGCTAAACTGCTACGTAACAGCACAGGCTCAACTGGGCAAGACTTTTCAAAACTGTTCTGTGCTCCTATGAGCTGAGATGTTAACAGAAAAAGTTAGGACTGAGGAAGCCCAGAGCTGGAATACACCCCACACACGTCACAGGCACCTTAAGAAGTTCACTTTGCAAAGTACTAATAAAAAAGAGGATGTATCAAATACAAGTCATGCCCACTTCTATGCAATACACTAAATCAAGGTTTAAGTTATGACATGTTAAAAGCTAAATTGTTTCCCACTGGGCAATTTCCATCATGCTCTTTCAACTCAATTACCATCAATATCTGGTCAAAGTTACATTCTTAATGCCAAAGAAGAGTTTCAGCTTTTCAGGATACAGCCTGTTAGTTGCCTGTATAATGCAGCCCTTGCATGTTATCACACACACACAGCTTATATTTATTCTCCAGAAAAATACAATTATGGCTGTATTTGTGCAAAATGTGTATTATGTACATGACATGTAGCTGCACCACTATTTGAACTCCAGGATATTTCCTTCCATTTTCTTTTTTGAGGAAAGGCTGAAGGGGAAAACAGAGAGGAGAATGTCTGACTTGGGACAGCAAACCAGCCCCTACACAGCTTTCAGTCAGACAGAATCTCTGCAAGGACACAAAATCCCTTTTTGCACTGGTTCTGTGCCTGGGTGTGACACCTATTCCCACTCAGCTCCAGCTCATCTCAGTCACCTCGCTGTCTCCATTGCAGTCAGAGGAAGTTCTCTTTGCCAACCTGTTCATTTTTTTCCAAGTGTTTGAGGTAAGTGAACTCTCCCTGAGGGAGGTTTCTGGGGAGAGCAACAAAACCAACATCTAACTCCCATCTGCTCTTTATGACATGAGCTTGAGCTGGCAGTTTAATGAACCAGGCCCTGCACATCAGTGCCATACAGAGGCTGATTTTTCCCCTATGTTAAGAATGTTCATCTGCTGTCATTCAGTGTCAGACATTAACACCCAGCAAAAGCTTGTTCATCAGGATGAAACCTGTACCTAATTCTGCTTCTTGAACTACTGAAAGTCAGGCAGACCTTAAACCTCAGTCCTGTCAGTAATAACCAAGTATCCAAGTTACTTGATTCTCAATACTATGGGGGAAATGAAAAATAATAAAGGAAGAAAAACGATGAAGATGGTAAATGAAGGAACAAAGCGTAAGAATCAAGTTCACTCTTTTGAGACAGATTTGTATGAAAGCAGTTGTAAATCAAGGTGAGCCTAAGAAGTAATTTCACTAAATCTCACATTAAAAATTCCTTTAAGTGAAGCAGTATATAACTTAGCACCAACAGTTCTGAAGAATGCTATATATAAAGCAAAAGTACATTTAACTGCAAATTGTTGCTGAAAAGGGAACTTTTAATACTAATTTGATAGTAAAGAAATGCACTAAATCAGCACAATGTATTAAAGTCTATCTAGGAAATACTAGATAAAGAGATGACCAGCAAGCGAAAAATGTTGTGAGTTAAAAAGAAAAAAAAAAAGGAAGTCTAAAATAGCTTTTGTGATAATAATACACTTGGAAAGTTAATGCTGCTGGAGATGACCAAGAGCCAGTTCATAGCAAGGTGTTGTAAGCTGTTTCCCATCAATTGTTCCTCACAGTATGGGTTACCAGGTCCCCAGAGACAGGAAGATCTTGCATTGAGCTTGTGCCTGGTATTACCTACAGCAAATACAGGGGAACAGAGGGGTGGCAGCAATTGCCACGGAGCCCAGAGAGGGGGGAGGCTCCAGGCTCAGATTCCTCTATTTACTGAGTCCTCCTCATGCGAGCCTCCTCTGTGGCAGGTCACTGCAACAGATAACCTCACCTTGGCTAAATTTGGACATCTCTATCCGACAACTGCAGTTACTCAGCAACAAACCAACCACACACCAGCCTGGAGGCAGAAATGGAAGTTATACCCAGTATGATTTAAACACGTCTGGGAGCTGTGCAGACAACCTGCAATTATCAAACCAAGAGTTTCACAAGCTGTTTAAAAGACAGATGGTTTGTTTTTCTAACCCTTTGGAAAGGACCAACAGTATCTTTATCCAACACCATGCTTGGGGAAGTAGTACTTGAGTGCAAAAATTATTCCTTGAAACACTGCTTTTCTGCTGGTATTCCAGTTTTGTCCCTTTAGGCTCTAACAAAAGAAAAAAATTGCAAAACCTCACTCTCTCCCAGTGAGAGGATCCCATCCAATATATTTGTGTATCTGCAAATGGATTCTTACCCCATACATTTCTAATGCTCAGGTTTTTCCACTGTTTGAAGACAAGTGGTAGGAACAAGCTGACAGAAGAATACTATATTTAATCCTGTATAATGGATGATGAAGTGAACCTACAGAGCCAAATCCAAACATTTAGAGAGACAAGCCTGAATGCACGGGAGCAATTAGGCTTGCGTACTTGGGAAAACATGTTTGGGGAGGACCTTTTTTATAACTCCTGAAGTGAAGTGGCTGTGATACCCAGCTGTGGCAGGGAGGCATGCTGGGAGAGCCATACCTTGCTTAGTGCAACTGAAATGGAAACAGTCCAAGTAACCATTTACTCATCTACATAAACTTGAACTTTAAATTTAGCAACATTTCACCTTTTGACCTAGAATTTCACATTGCCTCAACCAGCTTGACTTGAGGCTGAGCAGCTACAGAAATGTTTACAGCCATCTGCTGCAGCAGGATAGAAGGAAACCTTGCCTGGGTATTGAAACCAGTGTCTGGGGATGCTGCAGACACAATCACCACTGGACTCACTGCAGACATTTGCCATTATGCCACCAAGCCCAAGGCCTGGCCAGAGCATCCCACAGCACCCCACCCTACAAACAGGACAAAATCTGCTCCCTGCAGCTCACCACCAGGTGAAGATGTAGGTGTTTACTATGTAGAAAGATGTGCATGACAACACAAAAAAACCCAAAAAAAACCCAAAAAAACCCAAAAACAACCTCTCCCAAGATTTATAAACTTAAATTCTGGACTCAAAAATTCAAGCACATACTTTAAATGCTACATGATTTATTCAAATGCCAGTTCCCAGCAGGCAAATAGATTTTTATTTTTTTTTAATACTTTCAATAGGGGTAAGGAATCCAGAATAGAGTCAGCAGGTTATAACTCTATATTTTTTTCTAATAAAAAAAATTTTAGAATTTAAATATTCACTCAGATCTGGTACAGATGCTGGCCCTGTCCACACTGCTTACACAGAACCACTCAGGATGGAAAGAACCTCTGGTGCTTACCAGGTCCCACCACATGCTCAGTGTTGTATTTATTGCTAAACAAAATTTATTTAAGTTTGTGTTTTCATGTACAGATTTAGGGACTAGCTCACATGCTGTAGGACTGCTTAGCAGCTGTAAATGGAAGGACTTGCTCATTCATGCAACGTGCTGAAAAACCAAAGGCTTGCTGCAAAGGTGGGATAGCCAGAACCATGCAGTCCCCTGGTCTGTTGGAAGCATGGCATAGCTATTCCCGTACAACCCCCCAGAGGAGCCACATTAAGACCATTAACCTGCTCATTCTCCTGGATGAGTTGTCATAGTCCAAGTCACATCCTGCAGACTTTCAGAGCATGGCCTAATCGCTTACTTCAAAGCACTTGAGGGGGAAAACAAGAAGAAAAAGCCTGAGCAGCCAAAGGAAACAACTCTCACTCCACCCCCTCCCAGCCCTCAGGTGTTTTAAGTTTCTCGAGGTCTGGCAGGGGCAGGTGCTGCCTACCTGCAGGCACACAGGGTCGGGGTCATTGGCAGTGGGGCTGCAGCCCAGCCTCATCCCCAGTGGCTGCAGCTGTGAAAAGCAGGTGACCAGCATTGGAAGCAATGACACACAGAGTGCCCAGGTGCACTGACCAAAGGGACACACAGGTGCAATGCACATAAGGTGAGGGGTATAAAAGGTTGGGCTGAAGGCCAGGAGGGGTAGATGTTTGTAAGTGATGTTCTTCTGTATGGGCAGATGCTTGAAGCCTTCTGAAATGGTATGATTTTACTCTGTGTATTGTGGCCATCTCAACTGCAACATGTGCTGTGACATCCACCCACACCAGATCCTTACCTGGGAGTTTTGGTCTAGCAGTGTTTGATGGACTTAGGTGTTTGGATCAATGGCTAGAACTACCCTCGCCCCACTGGAGGCAGCAAAACTACAGCTCCCTCCTATGAAAGCAGATGGATGGGTTTGAACCACCAGCTCTGGGTGCCCCAGCCCATGCAGGCAGCCTTGCCCTGGGGCAGTGGGACAGTGCTGCAGGAACCACTCCACTGCTAAAGAAGTTGGTGTGGCTGAATCCTGCCATGCAGTCAGTTCTGCCTGCTATGCCAGCTGTCTTGGCACTGGCTGGCACCATGGTGCCCCTGAGGCAAACCCTCCCTCAGCCCAGCCTGGGTAGGCTGTCCTCTGTGTCCCTGGGGAAATGCCTGGTGCTCCTGAGGAGGTGGGTGGTACCTGGGACTCTGGATGGTATTCAGGAATGGGTGTCAGGCCTTAGAAATCATCATCCAACCACAAAATACTGTGACCTGGCACACAGGTGTTTGTGAACCCACAGCCGGACTCACACACCACCTGCCTGGTTTGCAAGCACAGCAAGTGCTGCCATCTCTGCCCCACTGGCAGCCTGCTGGATAAGCCAGCAGTGCTGTTGCCAGCCCATGGTAAGCTTTCCTCAGGACTCTCAAGCTAAAGAAAAGGATCAAGGAAGGGGGAAGAAAACTGCAATTTACTCACAGTAGTGTGCTTTTCCTCTGAAATCTTTATCCTGCTGGAAACTCCCTTGGCATTCAGAAAGTATCTGTGTTTAATCCCCAGTCTTGTTCAAAATGCAAAATACCTTGCCTTGAGACTGATAATTTAATCTCCTTTGGATAATTGCTACCAACTAGACTAACAGCTGACAAAGGTCAAGTCATTGGTTATTCAAAGCAGGATTTCCCCCATTTTACAAAAAAAACTTCTACTTGGTCTTTGACTTGTCAGCTGCAGCGTGTGATTGCTTTCAGCACTGGTAATCACTGCCAGGGCTGTGTGCACACACATTTCGCACAGATAAATGCAAACTGGAAATGGCCTGCTCACTCATACCTCTGTGTGGTACCATAGATCACTTCCAATTAATGTTCAGTAAAATTTATATCCTCCATGGCACTTTGTATACATTTGCATACATTAAATTATCCCAAGGCTTACTAAGTAGTGAAGGCGGTTTCTTAGCCTTATTTTTATTCTTTCTCAAGGAAATTGATTTTATGTGACTATGATATTTTGCATGTTTGTCCATCCCCTAATACTGAATCGGTCCCTAAGCAGTAAATTGACAGACAAGTAAATGACTATAGATTTCATGAAAGCAGAGAGACAGTGAGAGATGAAATGGAATGGATATAGGAGAGAGATAAGATCTTTTCCATGGTGATTTAGAAACTTATGAGGAACAAACTTTCCAATTTCACTTCTTGCCAGGCTATGCTTTCATTACATGTAATGTTTTAACTAACTCATAATTCTGGTTGCAATTCTGTTGCTGTATTTTAGAATCAGGAGTCATATTGCTTTAAGTTTGCTAATCTGTTGCAAAGCAATATAATGTTCATAAAATCCTAAATTGCTACAATCTCACGTGTGAGGGCCCTACTCAGCCCTGAAAACAAGTTTATGAACAGGGGATAAACCTGGGTGTTCTTTATTTCATCTTATCAATAGAAAATACTCAAAACAGGGCAAACTGACTTTACTTGTTTTTTAAAATGTACAGACAGAGAGTCAGCAAAAAATTAGTTCAGAGGAGAAAATAAGCTCAGGACCTCAGTGCTGCTCTGATACTCAAATCACATCAACTTCATTTGATGGAGGAAAGTTCTCCATCAAACTTTCAACAAAACACAGCAAAAGTCTCAGTTTCCAACTATTCATTGCCCATACTGGAAGGACAAATTCAGGACTTCTCTTGCAAGTCCTTGGACAGACACTAAGGAACTACGGTTTCCTGGAACAATAAGAAAAATTAATCTTGGCATCATTTTTCAAATTACTATTTTCCCCACCACTGTTGAGAGCCTGCCAAAGCCCGGCTACTGAGATTTGACTCTCACCTTCCCAGACCTGTGGCCTTGTGCCATCCCCAGGGCTGGTCCCTCTCACATGCCCCAGCAAGGGGGACCCTCCCTGTGTCCCTATGGTTTCTTCTTCCGCCAGGAGCACCGTCTGCTGGGTCATGCTTTACTCCATGGGAGCTGATCATCAGACCAAGACTTTCACTCCTGGTCACTTCTCTTTGTGGCCAGTATGAGACTTCCACAGTATTTCTGTGGTGCAAGGCAGCTGCAGCAGGAAAGGTGTAAAATCAAAGGGATAATTCACACACTGAATGTGTTGTAGAAGTAAAATACCGAATAAATCACCCCTTGTTCTCTCTGAGGAAATGTGATTAATAATTACATTACTTTTCTTGGCGTGTAAGAGAAGACCCATCCTTGTTTACCTGCTCTGTGGTGACTGGGAAAGCAGAGCTGGAGTTATTACTTGCTAGCCTCTGCAATGCCCCAGCCATGCCCTGTGCATTCCCCGTGCCCCTGGAGGAACTGGGCAGCTCCAGGGACACAAACCCCTGCAGGATCCACGGATCCGTCTTTCTGGGGAGGGAGCACCTTTGTCTGATGCAACAGGAAAGTGCTTCTGTTGTGTATGAGAATAATTTAGAAACAGCATTTCACCCTGAGTGTTTTAATCATGGAAACGTGTGTAATTAGCAATCTTTTACCTGTGATCAATACACGGACACCATTAGGACATAATGCAACAGCTTCTCAGAGCTCTGGGTAAATGCTGCCCAGCAGTTCCAGAGCTGCAGTGATGAGAAACGCCTCGGCTGCTTCTGGTGAAAGGCTCAGAAGCTGTTCTTTAAAGAGAGGCCAGATTGCCTCTGCAACTCTCATTTGTGGGTGAGCAAATGTTGGTAGCTCTTCAGGGCACACTTGTGTCTTTCACTTAAACCATCTGAGGTCTTCATTACTGCTGCTGCTGCTACTACAGAAAAATGTTGCTGTATATGAGCTGCACACAAAGCAAGGTGGGAAAAGGTAGATGCATCACACAGTGTCAGGCTGTTTTTTCCTTGAAAAATCCCTTTTTCATGGTTGGTTCAGGTGTGCTGTGTAGCTCTACACTGACCTACAGCATTTGTTTACTGAGGACATAGAGAAGGGAAAGTATTTTCATCTTAATTACGATCCTGATGTTTATTGCAGAACCATTTAGTGACTATAAAAGCCAGCCTAACAAACATTGTTCACAGGATTGAGGGACTGAGGAGACAGAAGAGCAAAGAATCAGGCCCAGGGGAATTTCTGGAGGAGATAAAATGCTGCAGCTATTTCTATGTGGTGGGAAGATGAGAGGCACAGCAGGGCAGGTTGGTGTCTCTGTGTGTACCAAGCAATGCCAGGCAGAGGAATGGCTCATTTCAGTTGACTGCTGAAATTGCTGAGAGTAAGAGAAATTTGCAACTCACCTTCCTGTAGTTCTGTGTCTTTGTTGGAGCACAGTTTGAGAGATGAGAAAAAAATTAAAATAATGACACAAAATTTGCAGCATTCTTCAGCAAAGGTGAAGCAAGAGAACAGTGAGAAAGAGACAGCAGGCTAAATGGGCTGTGCACCATCATCAGTGGAAAAACATGCATTCAGATTACAGAAGTTTACACATCTCATTTTTCAGTTCAAAAGAAATTATATGGCATTATTTCTGACTGGTTCAATGCTGTTTAAAATAGTTTAAACTATATAAAATACTCTGGTGAATTTAAAAAAATGTGTGTGTAAACTTTGAAAATTTGAAATAAGGTTTTAAAAAAATATTTTAAATTTAAAAAGTACATTTCAAAACCATACACTGTAGGATGAAACACAGTTATATCTCAAATACTGAAAGGCAAAGGTAAATTGGAGGTTTGGCCAACATTTTCATACTGAAATAAAAATACAAAAGGATAAATTATGTGTACCTTTATCCTATTTGCCTAGTCTTGTAAGTAAGCAGGCTTGGAACACACCCTAGGTGTTACCTAAAATCTTTTTACTACAGCCCTGTAATCACCAATAGCCTGATCCAAAGTCTATTGATCCCTTTGGAGCCCTTCCCTTGACATCCAACCAGCCCTGCTGGGATCAGGGGAAGAAAGGAAGGTGGGACTACAGACAAGGTGCTTAAAGATAAAATCAATGGCAAGGTTACCAGGAATGAGGTCTTTTGTTTGAACATAGAGGTTGTTGGCAGGGATAGGCATGTCACAACTCATGGTCTTTCATCCTTCTGCTTAGATTTTGACCCAAATCCCTTTTCAGTTCTTAATCAGCCCTTTGATAAAATGGATAGGTTTGATAAAAGACTTATGTCAATTTTATCCTATTGATCCAAGAGTCTAAGACAAGATAAAAAAAAAAAATTGTTCTTGAAAGATGGGAATGATTCCTTTCCAAGAGATTCCTCAGTCACTGCTAGTAGGTAAGAGGTCTTCATTATCAAAGGCATGCAAGAAGTGCTGCTGCTTATAGAGGACGTGTCAAATATTTGAGGGGGTTTTATTTAGAGAAAATGTGTGACTCAAGTAAAAGCATCTGGCAGACAGGACAAAACATTTCAGAAATTTATTTTTCAAGATGAAATATGGAAATAAATAGATCTCCAAGTGTTCATTTTGGAACACGGGAGGATTTATTTTCTCAGCTTTTTATGTTTTCCACAGGAAAATTATAGGAAATTGTTGGATTTCTGTCACTTTTTGAATACTCTTAAAAACATTTCCTGCCTGACATTAATGGACAAATAATTGAACAAGACAAAAAAAACCCCTAAAATTCACAATGAAGCCACATTTTCTTGCAGAACTGAAGCACTTAGATTTTCATTTTTACATAAAAATCAGGAAGGATTAAAATATCCACAGCGTGGCAAAACCCAATCCTTTTCCTCAGAAAAGGCATGACGAGAGTTCCCATCAGCAGCAGTGGGCAGCAGGACACGGGGGTGAGGGCAGCTCTCTGGAAGGACACAGCTCAGGCCAGAGCCTCCAGGTGATGCTAAATCCTGCTGCATTGCCACCTCCAGACACCCAGTGAGCCCTCAACATGGGAAACATGAACAAAGCAATTTTCACTGAGCTCAGCAGTCCTGGAAAGGGTCTTAGTGCAGTCCTGTTCTGCTCTCTTTATATCCTCACTTTGTAAAAAGAAAGGTTAAGATCCTCCCTCACCTGCCATGCTTGGTGAGACCTTATCCTGTGCTAAATCAGTAGCCAAGCTCCTGCCACTCTAAGCAGAGGCAGATTTTCACCCAGAAATATTATTGAACTTTAATTTGAGAGCAAGCCCCTGTGACTCCCGAAACACTCTGCTCACTGATCAGAAGCACGGAAATTTTTAAAAGAAAACCCATCCCTTGGGATGTTCAATGAATGTGATCCACCTATTTCACCCTTCAGCCCTGAAGGATACTTCCTGAAGGCCTCTTTCTGCAATAGCTTCAATGCCTCTTATGGCAATAGCTTCAACGCTTCTGCTTTCCATCACTAAAAACTCCACTCTTTGAATTTACAGGTTCCTGCTATTTATAGTCCCTGGAAGTCCTTGACCAACTGTTCATTTCATAAGTAATACCGTCATATGAAGCCTAATTTGCTGAATATGATGTTTCCTTTCCTTTGTCATATTGAATTACCAGCAATTATGGCTTTAGTCTAACGTAATATGAATCTAAGGCCACATAATAATTTACCCAATGAGCTGCACCAACACTGTATGAGTAGTATCTGCAGCACCACATCCGAAGTTTAAGTCAGTCTGGGGCTTCCTAAAACCATAAGTAACAAAAAAGTACTATATGTGATGGAAAAGCAGATTTAAAGGTCCCAGTTTTAATATGCAACTAAAAAAAGGAGTACAAAAAATGTAACTAATGGGAAATGTAAGCCAATGGGAATATAAATAAGTAAGCCAAACTTTAGCTCATTGTGAGCAGTACCTCTTCATTCCAACCTAATAATATAGAGATTTTTCCTTAGGAGATTCTGAAAAATACTGAATAAAAACCTTGAAATCTTTCTGAACAAGGGACTCCAAACATCTGGTATCACATTTGAAATACCACTTGTTTTTCCGGTGACTGAGGGGGAAAAAAGACGATGAATGGATTATTATTCTTGCTCACAATAAACACGCTAAGTGAAGAGTCACTCAGCATTATTCTCCCTGGTATTTTCCCCCACCCATTTCTTTACTACCACTAAAAACTGTTCAGAACACTGTAAGGGAGGAGGCAGATCCACAGGACCTGTGGCTGCAGCATCCTCCAGAGCTGGCCTAGGACCCACGGTGGTACACAGCCTCCACAAGAGCCAAAGAGCCTGGCAGGCTGCTAATGGAACCACTGCTCAAGTTGCTATATCCTGGGGGTGAATTAATATTTCTATCTTGAAAATAGCTTGCACTTTGGCTTAATGTTCTCTGACAGAGTGACAGCCCATATTCCAGTTCTGGCAAGCTTCTAAAGGCCCAGAAGGTTGACTGAGGACAAGAAATTTTAAGTACCTATACAAACTGCTTCCAATAGCAGAGGGCTCTAAGCAAATTCCAGTCTTTTCCTACACCAAAAGTATCCATGAAAAACTTCTCACACTGAGTTCCCTTAAATTTGGGCCAAATTTCCAAAGTGCAGACTCACAAATAAATGATGGCAGTTAAACATTGTAGTTTTAAGCCTTTTTGCAAGTTTGGGTGAAGATTTAGAATTTCTTGCCCATTCATTGTGCCCTACTCAGGTAACAGACAGCACATTGCTGCAGGGAAAGAAAAAGGCAAATAAAAAAGATGTATCAGTTGTCCCTAGACAAAAGGGAATTAATATCACAAATGCTTGTTCCCCTTTTGCACAGATACTGATTTGATACTTGAGTGAACATTGTGAACTTGAGTTTTTCAGGGCTGAAGCAACTCACTTTCTCAGCAAGATGAGCCAAGAAGCACAATTACAAAAGGACAAATGATTCATTTAACAGGAGTTTTCATCATGTTGCCACACTGCCTGACCTCCAAATGTGCCAAGATGCTACAGTATCATTTAAACTGGGAAAAAATGCTTCTGTATTAGCATGAGTGAAATTCACGAGGGTCCCATTATAGCTGTAATATTAAAAAACCCAAACCAATACATAAAATAACAGTCTAACTTGAGGAGCCCTTATGGTCAATCAAATAAACACAGCATTTAAAGATAAAACAAAGCACAGATCCATATGAAAAATTATTACAGTTCATAAGAAAAAAAAAATTAGTTCAAAAATCAAAATTAAAACCCTGCTGGTGCTCACAGTTGTGTGCATGCAAGAGTGGTGGGATGCAGAAGGGCAAATGACATCACCCATTCTAGGTCCAAATCACCACAGCCCTCCAAACTGAAGTAGTTTTCTGCCATGTTAAATTTAACCTAAACCATGTTCTCCCCTCAGGGGAGGATCACTCCTGCTGGAAAGGATGGCCCTGCCCATTCCTTCTCCCTCCCTTCTCCTGACAGCATCTCCTATTTTCTCTCCACTGCACCTCTTGCTGCAGTCTGTCTGGTGCTCTTATCCATAAACCACTGCTTCTCAGAAGCAGTAAACTGTCAGCCAGGAGAAAGAAGTATTTACTGTTTTATTTTTTGCCAAGGTTAGCTTTCCTTGGGAGGGTGAAATAAATCTCACAGAGGCAGTGAACTCCAGCTCCATTCCTCTACCATTTAACTGCTGCTCTTGGGTGACTGGCTTTGTTTCTCAGCTGCTGTGTCACTGGATGAGATTTGTGCACTAGAACCATTTGTTGTGCCTGCCTTTAGTTTCTTTTCCCATTCAAATTAAATATTAACTGATCCCAGAGGTGCTACCAGTTTTAAACAAAGCCTAAAGACTAAGAAAAGCCAGGTCTGCAGCAAAGATATTTTTTTACCTGATCAGCTACAACATCTGGAAACAAAAGGATTCTCAGCTCAATAATTAATCCTCTTCTTCATCTGTATCAGTTGGAAGAACAAACCTTGCTCCTGTCTAAGGAGCCATGCACTGTCCAGTGCAAAAGCTAATGCTTGGTTTTACCGTCTGCAAATATCTAACAATTCCCACAGGGCAGGCTGGCAGGATCGGGATGCTTCTTATCTCAGGAGAAACAAAGGAAGGAAGGACCTTTTCTCTGAAGACAGTTAATCAGTATTGATCACAGGGACTTTATGCAAAGATGATCAGTCAGGGGGCGAGAACAAAGCGTAGGCAGCACTCTCACATCCTGCCTTAAAACAGACAGAAACGGGAAGAGTTTCCCACTGCCCTCCACAGCCACCCCCCATTTCTCTCCAGGCCAACTGGAGTTTGGTATCAGACTGTTCCACGTTGCCCCATGAGGAGGAATGGCAGGAGCGGCTCTGTCAGCAGGCAGCAGCTCTGTCTCCTGCTCTGTTCGGGCTTTTGGCACCAGCCCCACCTTGCTTTAATGCTTGACACGTCTGCAGGACCGAGCTCACTATTCAAGCAGAGGGGGTAAACCCCAAACGCTGGGATGGTATTTCATTTCCATTGAAGCTTCACAATGAAGTTTTAAATCCTCCCAGCCAGGAGGACCTTGTCCTTCAGCAATCCTTTAACAACACTGGAAATCCTGAAGCATTTTACATCTTACCCTCTCAGAGCATCTCACAGACAGTTTTGTTTAACAGTGCATCTAAGACCAGAAAAAAAAAAAAATCCCATATTCCCTTTTTGCTGTGGCAACAAGCAAGAACAAAAGGGCAAATGCTTTGCTTAAGGCTGAACAGCAAGTCCTCACCAGCTGAGAATCAATCACCACCTCTCACTTAGCTTTATAACCAAGTCTCCTGCCTCAACACAGCAAAGGTAGGCAACCATCTCACCTCAGTGAGAAAAACTCGCCACCATGTCATCTTTTTTCCTTCTTTTCAAGCCAGCAGTGCTTGCTTGCTCGCTGCATCATGTGATGAGCCTGCTCTACATCACCCCAGGACAGGAAAAAGATGATTAGTTTAGTGCTCAGTTACCTAAGGTTGCTATGCTGGCCACACAGACTGACAGCATCCCCATCTCCTGCTGCTAGTGGCACAGATCTCTGCACCACAGCCTCTATAAAATACACACAACAGCCTCATAAAACACAGGCGTAGCTCCAAGTAGACACAAAGGACCATATCTGCAAAAAGGAGCAATTTTGATTCGTACCAATAAAAGCCACAGGATGCTGCATTTACAGGGAAAGGTACATGTGTACTTCACAGCACTGAATGGGAAGGGATGCCTGCAGATGTATGTACCTGTCTGTATGTGACCTTACCAGCAGGCTGGAGTAATCATTTGTCTGTAAGGCACATGCATCTTTAGATATGAGATTTTAAAAATACCCTCTGTGTCTCTACCTATATTCAGTTTTTTCTCCCTGGTCTCACCATAATGCCTTATAAGAAGTCTTCATAAATCTCCACCTTAGTGCTGCCTTCTTTCCTTCTACTGTTCTTTTTATAACCAGACTCGCAGGTCTTTATTATTCTTTGTGGCATTTCTAACACCAGTTTCTGCAGAGTGACCTCAGACTTTGCTATTTTTAAAGAAGTGTAGATGTGATTATCACTTAACCTGCTGATCCTGAGCCATATTTTGACCAGCTTGTGCTATGGCACTGGGACAAACCACCCCCACACTACAGCTCCTACAGAGCCTCTCTGGTCTCAGACACCTTGGGTTTCAATAACACAGTAACAGTGTCCTTAGGTCTGCAAGGAGTGGTAATGTCACTTTCGTGATGCCTTCTCTCCATTCATCTCTGGCCAGATATACAGATACGTTCTTTCATATGTCCTTTAATGTTAATTTCTTCTTGCTTTTAAATGCAAAAAGTCAAAATATAAACATGTTCTTTAATCTCATTATTGAAAAAGTTTTGGTTAGGGTAATGATCTAGATTTCCATAGATACAGCAAATTACAGAACAGGAATCTGTTTAGTATTTTCTCAGCTTGGCTCTGTATTTCATTTATCAGGGCATTTTCAAACCTCAAATAGTTGTAAACAACGCAAGCAGGCTGATAAAAGTGCTGCAGACCCATAGCACCCCAGGCAGTCAGTGAGAGTGGATGTGTCAGTCACTGCCTCAAAGTATTCCCAAGGGGTGAAGGACTCAGTACGATGGCTATCATCCCTTTAATCTGCATATTGCAGACTCAGGGTAAATGTTGCCGGTGGATGCAATCCTGCTTTGCCAATAGCTGAGTGAAGGAAGGCATTAACCACCACTCCTCTGCTCCCAGATTTCGATGGGGTCCCTGACCAGCGACATCTGTGGCCCGTGTTTGTGAAGTGGGCCAGAACATGGGTCCACCGTGGTCCAGTCATTACCTCCCTGCACTGTTGGGTCACCTGGACATACAGACATTTATTGGCATCGTATTTGTGTCACATTAGGTTTTTTTGTTTGTCACATTAGTTTTTTTGCACATTGTGTTTTTTGCTGGGTTTGGCTCTCTGTCAGCTCCTGGAGGCAATGCACCATCCAGCTAAAAGCCTGCCCGCCACCCCTTGGAGAAAGCTTTTGAAGAAGGCTGAGCTGGCAGCACTGACAGGCACCAGCTCAGGGCCCTGCACCAGGACACTGACAGTGTTTGGCCCAGCACCAGCTGCTCTAACACCAAATGAGCCATCTGATGAAGCTGCGGCAGGAGGCCTCTGCTGCACCGCCTTTGGAGAGAAGCAGGCAGAGGAGTGCCCGGAGCTGGCCAGCCTTGGCAAACCTCCCACCAGGGAGGACACTGGGGGATGCATCCTCCCTACTTTAAATTTCAGTCCCTGCTCGATGTGCATGTGTGTGCTTGTGGATAAAGGCAGAAAAGGCACAGCAACAGCAGGGAAGAAGGCAGGATGGTGTTCAGTCCTTACATGAATCCTTATCCAGCAGTGTTTGGAAGCGACTCCCCTGGACACAGAGTTCAAAGAAAGTTTTCACTGCATCTGCAGTGGTGCGTGGCTGAGACACAGGCTGAGGGAAACAGGAAAATCATCTGGTCTCTAGTACAGATGCTGAGGAATGTGTACCATAAACCAAATCCAGATGGGCTGAATGATGAGCAAATGCTATCTTTACCTCTTATCTCTCCAGCTTTGTGTTTCACCGTCATGCTAAGTGACCCTACCCTTGCAAGTAGCCTGATGATTACTTTCTCCAAAGGGTTTAGGTGTGATTCAGAAACAGAAAGGTGACTCCTCACATCAGATTGAGTTACTGCTCTGTCTCTCTCTCTCTCTCTCTCTCTCTCTCTCTCTCTCTCTCTCTCTCTCTCTCTCTCTCTCTCTCTCTCTCTCTCTCTCTCTCTCACACACACACACACACACTCACACACAGAGTTCCCCAGCTGCCAGCACTGCCAGCACAGGGTGACCCTCTGGACCTGCCTAGGGATGGGTGCACCCCAGAGGCATTGCAGCCACTGACACCCCACCAGAACCTGTGTGTGCCCACTGCCCCTGCAGATAAAAATCTGCCACTGACAAGCATGATAATGGCTTTAAATTGTTTTCCTCTCAGAACTACAGCTTTGTGGATTTTATTTCTTTTATATAAAAGTATGTGTCACTTTGAAATGCTATAAAAGTGCAATACTTTCATGTAGAAATGTTAGACATCTCCACTACATGCATTAAAAAGCAGTTTCATGTCAAAGCCAAGCAGGTTGTGCAGAGAACCATTAAGTGCCACCATTTCATGAGCGGATGGTTTAGTCAAGAGCAAGAAATTGGAGCTGTCAGTAGGGATGAGCTGCTGGCACCCAGCAGAAACACAACCACAGCTGTGGTGTGGTGAGGGGAGGAGAGGAGTGTTTGCCACCCGTTTATCTCTGCTAATTTAGTCCCCATGATGAATGCAGAATGAGAAAGAAAAAGGAGATCTTTGAATCAGGACAACACCTTGGCTTCCAGAGCATAGACGTAGAAACTGTTCCAGCATAGCTCATATCTGTGAAACCTTTCAAAGCTGTGAACAAGATGCTAAATAGATTTAATAACACTATCCCCTCAGGATGCAATAACTTATCTGCTTACAGGTTTTATCACTCAGATATGGCACTGCTGAGAGGCCAATCCCTTCTGTGACAGCACTGTTGCCCTGCCAAAGGCCCAACATGCCCCCAGGAAAAAGGGAGGCAATCCTCACAGTACCTGTGTGGACCCTCCCTCCTCTAGCAGACCTTGAGCCTGCCCAAACAAGCCCACTGAGCCCCAGAGTGTGCTCCTGCTGACATTTGGATTCAGGGCTTTGTCACTGGAAGTCCCCAATGGCCATGATACCTGTGGATGTGGCCCTCCTGTTCCGTGAGCAGAGGAATCTGTAATCTTCCCATCAGCAACAGCTCCACAGCAGCTAAGACATCCACATATGGATGTCATGGAGCTGCCAGGAATTCGTGCCTCTGTGGCATGAGGTCATGCAGCCACAACTCTGCTTGGGGATATTGCACTTTATGGTGGGAAAAGCTAAATACATGGTTAATTATCAGCAACAATTTCTAGCTACTTTATTTGAAAAACATTAACTTAGCTACATCTTCTCTCTCACACGCCTGCACACGCACACATGTGCATATACACTCCCATGTTCTTTCCAGAAGAGGGGAGAAAATAGGCCAGGCAACATGAATAATGAAGATGATGGCACTCCCTGGGGCCATATTCTCATACAGCTGTGATCCTTGCAGCTCCATTATGAAAGTATCACCTTCTGAATTCAGACATGTTGAAACTCTTTGTAATTGAACTGCAGATTTATGTTTAAACTAAACGCCACTGTTCTTTCAATTGTGAAAATAGGGTAGTGTCATTAGGTTGGACATTCATTTCCCAGTCTGGGGGATCCCCATGTCATCTACCAGGCAGTTTGCTGATTCTGCAGCACTCTCCTGACACTCTCTCACCATGCTGTGGCCCAGGAACCTGCTCTGCTGCCAAAAAGAGACTGAAGAGACCAGGAGGCAGACACACCACATGGCCCCTACTCTAGATGAACAAGAATTCAGCTGAAGAAATATTTTATAAAGCTTCTTCTTTTTCTTATTTCCAGTGGGGAGTATTGGCTGATGTGGCAGCAGGGTTGCTCTGAGGTCAAGATGGAGAGATCAAAGGCAGGCACTCTGGTCTGCAGCGCCTGGGTCTTTGGGATGCTGCCAGGAACAGGGCAGGCCCTTGGGAAAGCTCCCGTGGGAGAACAGGGGTGTGCTTGCCTCCCCCCCTCCTCTTAGATGCTGTACCAAATGGGCTGTCCCTTTCCACCACTTGATTGCAGTGAGAAGGGAGGAGGTAAAGAGATGTCACACGGGAATTTCACGTTTTTCCCGTGGTAGGGAATTAACCTTGCTTATTTGCATGATAAAGGGTGAGATTTCATTTGTTTAATGTGGTAGGCAGTACTTGCAGCTGCCTGGGAGGGACACCGCTCCTCTGAGCTGGGCCACCTTCTCCTGGGCATTGCTGCAGGGAACACTGTGATGGCTGCAAAAGCTGCGTGCAAAGAGCAGCAGCAGCAATGCATCACAGCATAAGCTAACAAATGCGTGTGTCTCACTTTTGGGAATGAACTGCATCCAGCCTAGAGAGACCAGACTCCTCCTCACTAAGAGTTCATGCTGCCAGTGATGCTCTTAAGAGGAGAGTGATTATGGTTCTGATGTCTCAGCCCTGACACAGCTATGAGTGAGCTAAAATCACGTGCTATATCAATTTAAGTAGATCAGTGTTAACTTGTGTGAGCACATGCACAGGACTCCTCCATATACTGATATGTTTCCAATTGGAGTGCTTTGCCAGCACAGGAATGTTTTAAATCCTTGGCAGCTTCACTACCAAAGCTGCTTTAGCTTTGAACATTTTCTTAAATCATGCATGACATTGTGGGTAAAACAACCAGCCCTTCCCCAAGATGAAGAAAGTACCCCAGTAAATATGATGATCTGGCAGCGTGGCTGGTCTGCGTGAGATGCTTCTGCTGACACAGGGATGTTGATGTGGGTTCACAGCTCCTCACACCCCTTGGCTGCCACAGCCATCATCCCCCACGTCTGCAGGGCAGATGTAGCTTTCACAGGGCCAGATAGGACTGAAAGTGAATGCTGGGGATGAGGCTGCTCCTTTATCAGTTTCAGGAGCAAAGCACGTGGTGAGAAGGCTGAGGGCAGTGGCACCTCCCTTCACCTTCTCTTGCGTCAGTAAATCCCGAACTGTATCTGCACTGTCCGAGTAGGTCAGTGCCAGGGACAGAATTTGCAGGTGTAGAGGAGTGTTGGGTTAGCACAGCCACCATCACGAGCACATCACAGTGGGCATGCTTACACCTGCCAGAAAGCCTGTATGAAATGGTATCTTAGCACAAGGGAAATCAAACTCACCAACCAAAGCAGTTATATTGTTAGGAAGCCCATGTGACATCAGATGAGAGTGACTTACTTCACTTCAGCTTTTACCAAAGTCTACCTGAACCTGTCCAAATCAAGTGAGTCCATTTCAAAGGAGGGATCACAACAATTTTGCACTGGCTTAATTATGTAGTTTCAGGTCAAACTGACAATAGAATCAGTGCGAGATGTAAGATAGGCATGAGAATATCATAACTATAAACATGCAAAGAACAGAAGTAAATCTTTCGTCTTGTCAACATGGGTGATATAACAATTACTAGAGCTGAAGAGAAACATTTAACTGCAAATGGCATTTTAATTTAAAAAATCATGTATCTCTGAAGAGGAGCTAATGTGATGAAAGACCTGCTTAGTCTAATGAAATTGTATTTACGCCCTTCAACCCACAGTTTGCTTAAACTCTGAAAACTATCATGGCTATAACATAAAAACCACTACACAGCACACAAGAGTATAACAAGAGTATCCAAATGTATGCGGAATAATAGCATAAGAGTTAATTTTTATCTGGTCAAGCTAATAAAAGTAAACTGACCCACAGACAAATTCTTATGAGATGGAAAGACATTGCTGAAGGATATCTGCAAAATCATACAATAATCCTCCTCATACATCTCAAAGTGTTGCCTGAAACTAGCTGTACAAGCACTCATGCCCCCTTCTGCCCCTACAGCTGTCCCTCTGTTCACCTCTTCAGAAGCCGTTCTTTTCTAATTTATTTTTTGTGAACCACAGGTGATTATATTCAAGTTTGTGGAAAAGGTAGCTCTCTCAGACCAAGATGTAACATTTCCAGCTTCACAAGATCATCATGCTTTGCCTGGAATGCCAGATTGATCTCATGTAATTAGTATTTCAGATATCTTCAAACATCTTCCCTGTTTTGGTTAAACTATTAACACACGTAATGCTTTTCTGCATTTCTGGATTGCAGCAGTACATTCCTAAGTAGAGAAGGTGCCAGACTCTGTTAAAAAACTTTATATTGTTGGACTATTAAAAGTGAATTAATCTGACAGTTTAATTGCTATTTCATAATATTCTGCATTTCCTTTTTTTTTATTTTGCCTAGATTCTGTAAACAGACATCAGGTTAATTTTTATTTGTAACTGAACTTTTTGCAGTCCCTGCCAATTCTGGCTCTCTTGCCCCAACAGTATTTCAGTGTGAGCATTTGCAAGCACAACAAAGCTTGTTGAAACCTAAACAAATAGAACTAAATTAAACAAAACAAAACAAAACAAAACAAAAAGAGAGAGAAAAAAATTAAACCTTTAGGTTTTTTTTAAATCATACTGACATTAAATTTTGTGGCACTCCTTTACCATGTTTGTTTACACAAGACAGAAAAACTAGTAAAAAAATCTCCAGAAACTAATGGTCACTTAAGAAAAATTACACAGAACCATATTTATTCTGTGCAGTCAGAGTTTAATTTTTCACTTTGGTTTCTGTAACAATTGGGTCAGAGCTTATGAAAGGTTTTTTCTCTGAAAAATGGACAGCATTATAAAATCAGAGCTCTTAGAGGCACTAATCAAATCCTTGCACTGAAGACTACCAGCATTTGTAGTAACCCCACATTATCTCGTGTCTCTACTGTCTCCAGAGATCCTACTCCACAACACTGGAAATACTTTAAAAAAAAATTATTATGTTTATAATGACCAGAAAGAATAGGTACCAAGAGCCCGAAAATTTAAGAGGATTAAGATTGCTTTTGCAGAGACCCTCCTGAACAATGCCTTTTATTCACATTACATATCTGTAGCAGGGCATTGCCATTTGCTGGAATTCTTGGCTGCATATTTTTATCTAATGAAATGCTCCAAAGTATTTCCTCCCTCAACAGATACCACGGAATGTTACACTGGGACATCACACTGTAACTGAGGGTGTCCTGTGAAAAACAGGGTACTCAGCTGTTTGGTTTTTCACCATTTTACTCTCATCTTGCATCAGGTTTCAATAACCTACAACTAAATTATTCATCTGCTTCATATGCTCAAGCACAGATCTATGGATACTCCTATTGAGTCTAGACATACTGGAAAAATGGTTCAAACTGAGAAAACGTTTGCTGAATCCACCCTGATTTCCATCTCATACAACCCAGTGGCTGAAGAGTGAAGGGATATAAAAATAAACATTTATGTTAACACATCCATTAGTTTCACTCACCTGTGCAACTCCTTTAGCTATGCTGCAGTTGTTACTGAGAAGAGCAGGGACATGCCTAATGCATGTAAAGCATCTTGGAATATTTCCTTTTAAGCAGAAAATTTTGTGGTATTAAAAAAAAAAAATTAAAATCTTTATTGTTTTGATAATCTCTGACTAAACCCATTTGTTTCCGGTCAGGGATAGTCAAACGTCTCCCATCCAGGATACCTGGAAAACTAGCAAGAGAGACATTATAGAACAATGTTCAGACCTGGAACGTGATGGCATTGAAAGTAAAAGCAGCAAAGGGAAAATAAGTTTTATTTCACAATTTGAGGTGACCTTGTGTACTGCATTAGCAACATGATGTTCCCTCAGTTTGGATAAGAAAATTATGTGTGATTCACAAAGAAACATTTTGAGCACAGTTGTGCTCGTTAGTCTCTGTATTTATGGCTCTGGCAGCTCTTCCACTGTAAACACCAATGCTGAGGATCAGAGCTCTGCTGTGAAATGCTCTTACAGAACAAAACATCACCAGAAAGCACCACAGGAGGGGTTTGAGGGCAGTACTATTTCTCACTTTCCTAAAACTGTTGAAGTTGGTTCTGCTTTTTGTAAGGTTATGCAAAGTTCAATAGAAAAAGAAAAAATAGCAATTTTGGTACTCAGAAATTATTTTGGGTATTCAATGATTTTGAGTTGCTATGATCAAAGTTAATTTAAGGTATTTTTAATAATGGGTTGCTTCATGACACAGACTAGCATCCTTTGTAAAAGGGATCTGAAATGGTTTTATTGAGGCTGACGCTCAGACTGATCCTTGTACATGTGCATGAGGAAGGAATCCCTGAAGCACAAGAAGACTGGATGAAGAGTAACAATATCTCTGGAATATTCCAGTTAAGACCAGTTGCTCTTGGCTACCTAGTGAGAAATGTTAGAGTCTCTTCCATGACCATTTGCCCTGGCAGCAACACAGTGAAACCACTCCAACCATCCTTCTCTGGACACCATTCCCTTCCCCTGCTGCTGTCCATTGACCCCTATTTGCCACTGGCCAGGGGAATTGCAGGCGTTTTCCTTATGCAGGTGGTCTCAGGGATCCAGTTCACATCACAGTCATGGCAGGAAGCTGAGGGGGAGCAATATATCATCTTGTGGGGGTCTGGCAGAAGAGATCAGGGGAAGGAGGGGAGTGAAAGCTGTGAACAAGAGTGGTGGTGCTGTCTTGTAGCACAGCCCAAGAGCAAAAACCTTTTCACTCCCTTTCTCTAAAGCTCTCTGCCGAGACTGGGGCAGATCCCTGGCCTCCCACAGAAGTGGATGGGGTGCTGCGCAAGTTCCAGGCTCCACTGTGGAGTGTGGAGAGATTATTTTAGGAAACTGAAATGTTTCCATCTCTGGAGGTCTTTGAGAACCGGACGGATGAGCAGCAGTCAAGAATAGCTCAGTTACAGCTGATCCTCCCTTGGGCCAGAGAAGCAAAGTTGGTGATTTTATATGATTTTTTCCACTCCTGTGATTCCACGTTGAAGTAAGGCCATGGTTCAACAGGGCACCACAGTTAACTAACACCTCATAACCAACACTACGTGCAGTTAACCATCGCATACATCTCTGAGTTGGTGGTTTGCATTTGCTCTTTCATGCAGTATTACCCTACATCTACAAAGTCATCAAATAACCAAACTTGTCTTTAGTAAAAAAGCAGTTCTTACAAAAGCTAGGGGTACTGCTTCCCCCACATAAAAAATTACAGAACTAAAAAATTATGCTTACAAGGACAATGTAAGAGAATTAACACATTTATATGAGACTATATACTGAAAATGCCACTGATGCTGTATGTACTTCTGTCATGGACAATGGGAACATGAGAGAGGGGAATCCTTTTGCCAGCACTATCCTACTTGCAGGGAATTTCTGCCTCTGCACCACCATCCATCCCTGGAAAAAATATTGCTGATAGATGGGAAGCCTGCAGCATCCATATTAAAAAAAAAAAAAATCCATATAAAGTCAATCAACTCCTGCAGCATTTCTGATCCTCAGCGGCGAAAAGAATTCTTGCCTGTGCCTTTTGGGGAATCTGCAGAAATATGACTCTGGTCAGCATTACATTGCCTTTGAGACTGATGCACACACCCTGTTTGATTGAAAGGGATCAGATAATCATGGAAAAAACCCCTTGGGACAAAGGAGTAATTTGAATATCTGTTTGATACTGCAGTGTGGATTTCAGAGAGAAAAATCATTGCTTATACCCCTGTTTCACATTACTTTTGAGGTATGGCAGGTAGTGCTTTGGAGTAATGATCAATGGACTTGAAATTAAAGTAACATTCAAAGTAGTTCAATCAAATGTAATGGGCACTGAAATAGAGATTAAAATGAAAAAAAAAAATCTGCCATAGTGTTAGATGGAGGGTGGTTAAAACCTTAGAAAATATTATCACTTTTTCCAATGCCAGGTTCATTTCCAGATACCACAAAAATGCAATCTGGGGTAGTTTCCAAATATATTTATTGTTTTTGGAAATCAAATTTAAAATACACAGTAAGAGAGACAAAAAAAGCAACCTAGTGATTCTGTCAGCCACTACACAACAGAGCTTAGCAAAACCATACCATATGAAATAGAAAGCAATTTCATAACCATTCTTTAAGAGATCTTTTCCCCTGTAGTAATCTGGTATTGAACAGCATCAATGTCTCACTGTGGACTTGAAGAGACTTTAGTGTGATCCAATCAGACACTGCCTCTGCTCTCATCACTCCGGACTTCACAGTCACAAGCTGACAGAAGGGGTTGGCTTTAGCCTGTAATTTTTGTCACACTGGTTGATCCCTGTCTATAGCTCCATGGGTGGCACACAGCCACATTGAGGCTCACGGGTATCATTTAAATGCAGGGCTCAGCCCCTGAAGCATGGTGTGAGAGCCCAGCTTTGTACTGAAAAGATGTACAAAAATAAAAATTCCATGCGAAGCACAGCTTACCTTCTCTGATTTTCTGGTGTGCCCAGCACTTCAGATATGAAAAGAGTAATTACAAGTTTTAATAATAACTTATTTCAATATAGGTTGGGTAACTTTAGCACTGAGAAGAGATTGCTAATGAATAAAGGAGGCATTAAATTCCCAGCCTCCAGCTAGAAGGAAAACTTGGACCTGTGCTGGTGCTGGTGGAGAGGGGACCTTCCCAGGTGACAGGGACAGCTGTGCCCACACAGGGAATAGACTTGAGGAGACCCACTGCCCCACTGATGGGCTTCCATGTCATGTTTGCACCCATTTGTGAAGAGCTCATGCTAAGAAACATCTGCCAGGCGCAGACCACATCTCTAAAGCAGCTGAGAGTCCTCTGGAAATGCTCCAGTACCACACTCAGCTTTTCTGGGAAGGAATTCAGTTCAGGACTGATGGCTTTTCAGAGTAAACTTTGGTAAAGTACCCTGGAGTTTTGTTATCATGTGGTGTCCATGTTAACTGTTCATACTCTTAATTATGCAGTTTGCAGGTTGTTGGATAGAGTGGCCAAAGGGACTTACTGAGCTTCTCCATGATGCCACTTAAATCTGAGGACAGGTCTGAAAACAAGGAGAAGAATCATACAAAAGGACTGCTTTTAAGTTTTGCAACAGTGTTCATATTTTGTTGGCAAGATTTTTTTTATGCTACCATCACAGGGTGAGACTCAAGCCACTACTGACAATTGCAGTGGTGATTTTACAACTTCTAATTCAATGAGAAACAAACTACAGGCTAACACCCATGCTGGTGCCTGCTCTGGCTTTCCTCAGAGGGCTGCTGCCATGCCTGGAACATGCAGCACTTGTATGCAGAAGTATTTCTCTGAAACATCTCTGGTCCCCAGGTTTCTCCAGCATTGGATGAAAGTTATTTATAAACCACTTGAAGGATAAAGCCCCCTTCTGCCCCCCAGTCTTGGCTTTTGCCAGCACCCATTCCCCCATGGGGCCAGAGGAACACAGCTGATGCTCCTCCCCATGGCCTGACAGACATGCCTGCTTTGGAGTTCTATGTGTTTTGAGAGACTGACTCCTTTTAGACAAACCAACTTTGCATGCTCTGAATTGTCTTGCTGGTTCCTGGAAGGGCATCTTGAAGTTGTTAATTGTGTTTTGTGAAGACCTATCACCTTTAAGGAGTATTTTCAGCTTGTTTAGTCTTGCAGCCAGAGCCAGGCCAGATAAAAAGGGACTAATTTCCGTCAGCATTATCTCCATCCCTCCCCACCACCTCACATGGGCAGGCACAGAGAGAGGGGGTCAGCCTACAGGCACACTGATGAGGCAATAATAATTCCTGATTTTCTCCAAAAAGTGTTGATTGATATGATATCAGTTTAGGTTAAAACTTTTTTGACTATTTTACATTCAGTTTTCAACCAAACACTATCTTTTTGAAAAAATTGTTTCCTTTGCCCTCATTCCTTGTTCTCTCTGGATCTCACTGATTTTCATTGCTTCTTCCTACCTGCCTTTTTCTGTCTTTGGAGTCCATAACCATCATCCCTGTGTCTCTTGATTTCTGCCACTCCTGACTTCTTTGCTTCTCTTTCCTCTTTGCTTTCTCCTTATCTTCACTTTCTTAATTTCCCCTTCCTTCCTGGTCCTGAGATGCACAAAGACTGTTTTCCAGCCAAGTGAGGCATCCCACACAGGGAAAGTAAACCAGGGAAATATTTCTTCTGAATTATTCTGAGCAGCCCCTCTCACTGCTGCAAACTATCATTGAGGCAGAGAAAACAAGGGGTGCAAGCTCAGTCTGTGACATGTAAAATGACATATGGGAAGTCAAGTGGCCAAATGGAAAACTCTGGTTAACACTGATCTTCAGTGATTTGTGGTCACCTGCTGACTACTACAGCCTCCTTCCTTTTCTGGTACTGAAATCTTCTCCAGACATTTTCCTCAGCAAACCCTCTTTATTTTGCCAGTCTGCTCTAAAGACTTTATAATTCCTTTTCACATGCATTTTCTCAGCCCTGTGTTCTTTAGTTCTGTACTGAAAAAAAACTTTATCATTCTGGCATGCAATTACTAATTCTGGTGGAGCTAGACATTTTTGTAAACATGGCTGAATGATGCATGTTGTTCTTTGTTCAGGCTCCTTTATGACCTTTGGCAAGCCACTTATCCAGTGTGCCTTGGTCTCATCACATCAGGACTTACAGATTTCCTTACATTTTATTTGAGGGAACCAAAGCTTTAAAAGACAAGGGGGTAAAACACTACCATTATTTTTATCCTTTGCCTGCCCCTGTGTTTTTCCTGCTGCCTAGCTTCCATGCAGCTGTTGAACATTTAAGAAAAACATATCTCCCACTGAGCAAGTTCCCTACAAATGTGAATTGAGCTTCAGGCAAGAGGAAATGTGAGTCCTGAGGTCACTCCTGAAATCAAACTCTTGCCTGGCTGCACATAATTCTGCTGTTGTGTTTTAAGGGTGATTTAGAAAAAAAGTAGTATATATTTCCCACAAAGAACATAAAAAGAAACAAATACTGGTGATCATGAGATGATCATATGATCCTTCAAATCTCACTGTTTTTCTGGTATTTTCAGTCATGCTTTTCAAGTTTGCAGCTCAGATCCAAGCAGATAGGGGGAGAATGTGGGATTACAGAGAGAAGATGACCCGCTGGTGCTGACCAGAGTTAATATTGGGAGGCCCCTGTGCACTCCACGCTGATGACTGGAGAAGACTGAACTTTTCTTTCCACTTAAAGATGATGGAGCTACACCCCCTTGTTCACCGGGGAGTAGTATTTCTGTCAGATATGAAAGCAGCTTCTAATCTGCTCTGACCTTGGCAAGAAATTAAAGTCCAAATGTAGTAACATAGAAGCTGACAGGTCAGCCTGAAGAATTTGAAGTGGGGGAGGCTTCCTTCCTTTCTTTCTTTCTTTCTTTCTTTCTTTCTTTCTTTCTTTCTTTCTTTCTTTCTTTCTTTTCTTTCTTTTCTTTCTTTTCTTTCTTTCTTTTTCTTTTTCTTATCTTTCCCTCCTTTCACTTGAAATCTTATCAAGGATCACTTCAAGTGCAGTGGCAGCCTGACCAGCCCTAGAAATGACACCAGCCAGGTCGTTGTCCCTCCTCTTACAGCCGAGGTGCAGAGACCATTTACAAGCTGGGCTAAATCTGTGTTGCTATTCTTATAAATTCATAAAGGTGGAGACCCATAGAGAAAAGCTTGTTACCTTTTTACGTGTAAAAATTAGAAAAGTTGATATAAATTTTACATCTGTACATGGTACCTTACTGAAAGAGTCCTGTCTTCACACTAGAGACTTTCTATTTTTTGTTTTCCAAGACACAGACCCACATAAAGTTTGAAGGTGGTTCTCACTTGTTTTCACTGCTGCTGAAGGGTTTTGCCTGTCAGGTGTGCTAGTGCCTTCTTCTACAAACTAAGACAAAACCAGGACTATAGAAATTGCCTATGTTTGCTCTACTTCTTGCATCCTTTCTGCATCTGCAAGATTTTTCTATGTGCCTCGACAACAAAGGGGCTAAAAATGCTTTGAGCTCAAGTCCCAGTTTGGGCATAATTTACAAGTCTGAATGATGATGGTTATCTTTCTGGCTATCTTTCTTCTGGTTATTTTTCTGGGAGTGAACTTATTTTTGATCACATTGGCAGAAAGTTAAAAACCTCTGATTAAAAGTTGAGGCGCTGCTTTGTACTTTGTCAGTCAAGTGATGAGACTAGAATTTTTATGGATTGCTCACGACAAAAATTATAAATTATGAATGACCAAGGGATATTTATTGTTTGTATTAGTTCAGAAATAGGCTTTTTGAGCCACACCAGACCCTCGTTATATTTGGCATTATATTGGCCACAACAAAAGCACTTTCCTCACATCTGAAAATTTACAATCCCACTACATAGTGTAAACGCAGCACATCTTGTGGCTTCCCTCAATTCAGTGGCCATGTGTACCAGTCCAGGAAAGGGAGGAGGCATTGCCCAGCAGGGGACCACCTGATGGCTCTGCACCCCTGGACATGGGGAGCTCACCATGAAACTCTTCTGCCAACAGGGACATTGGGCTGCTCTATGCCTGGACAACCCCTGCCAGCCTGGGCTGACAGACACCATGCAGGTGAGGGGTTAAGGGAAAAGGGCTGACTCAGAGGGAAAACCTGTGTGTCTGCAATAGATAGGGACAGGCCCATGAAGGGATACAAGAAAATAAGAAAGTAATGTTGCTGAGTAATCACTAGTCATAGGTCAGCCACACTGCTACCTATCTGCTGTCCCATTCTCTGTAGATGACATGTCAAAGGCATGATTTAATGAAGATTCTGAAGGACATTGTCTCCAGGCATTAGGAGCAGCACAGGGCATAGCACAGATGCTCCTGTTTGAAAATCTCAAAAGCAAATTAAGGAGGTGGGTAGTCATGACATTGCCAGTATGAAAGGTAACTTATAAATATGATAGGTTTAGATGGGAAAGCCAAAGATAAGTAAATCATACTTAGTGGAGATCCAGAGGTAAGCTGCAAATAGACAAATCAAGAAGTAACATTCTAGGGAAATTATTCTGGGTGGGTACTAGCAGAGCAGGACAGTGCTTGCTCAGGCCACAGGAAGAATGTAAGAGTACTGACACAATCTCAGTGGTCCATTTTTCTTCTTAAACATTTTGCCATTTCCTACCTGCAGCTGTAAAGGTCTCCCAGGTGCACTGACCCTGCTCAGGGTAGAAGGAGGGAGGAAGGATTTCATGGCTTATGCTGTTTCACACTGCAAATGTCTGCTGGCTCAGCCAGGAGCCACAAAACATGATGAGAAACTGTCAGAGGGGCAGGTAGTCTGGAGAACACACAGAGAAGCTTCACAGCCTGGCTCCCAGTTATGGAACAGTGCTCCTGAGGGGAATGTGTCTGTCCAGGCGGGCAGAGCTGGGTGCCTTTTGGGGTGGCCATGGGTGGCTCCCCTTGGGGAGATAACAGCCTGCTTGTGTCACCAAGCCTTTGGGAAAGCAGATGGGGATACAGAGGCTTGGCAGAAACTGCAGGCAAAGGGTGGGCATCTCAGGGTGACAGCCAAGCTTGTGAGGGGTGGGGATCCCTCAGCAGCAGTGACTGGAAGCATATTGCTACTGGTCACAGAGGGAAGGTGTTTCCTTTACCTACTGATGTGCACAAGAGGGGGCCGGCACTGGGTGGTAGGGGAGCAGGAACAAGAACTCACTTGAACAAAGCCCTAAACAACCTCATCTTAGCCTGAAGCTCACTCTCTTTTGAGCAAGAGATTGGACTAGATGACCTCTGGAGGATCCCCCCAATCTAATCGCCGCTCTAAATCCACTCCAGACTCCAATTTAATTTTCAGGGTG
Organism: Onychostruthus taczanowskii; assembly: GCF_017590055.1. NCBI lineage: Eukaryota > Metazoa > Chordata > Aves > Passeriformes > Passeridae > Onychostruthus > Onychostruthus taczanowskii. The sequence goes on from NW_024505892.1 coordinate 11,106,504, forward strand.
GTGTTTTAGCACCTGCAGGCTCTGAACTCTGCCATTCTTGATAACATCAGTAGTGCCAAGGCATTTCTAAACTGTCACTGGGCTCAGTCCTAATCCACAGGGGTCTCCTCCTGAAGACAAAAGAGCCTCACTCACCTGCCGCTGGCACAATAGGATAATGGCATTAGGGGGACCTTCTATGCCTCTTTATCTCTCCTCTGGGCATTCCTCCCTTGATGAGGAATTTCCTCAGAGCTCTGCCTGAAAGGCTTCTTGGGTGAGATGCATTTATCTGTACAGCAGATAAAACACTGCAGTGGAGGTCACATTCTTCCATCTTTGACACTGTGACTAAGCTTGCCTGTAAGCTGGTGTCCCCTTGCACTTGCACACCACATCATTTATTCTCCTATTGCACTGCATGACTATTATACTGATAAAATGAAACTAAACTGCAGCCTGACTGTATCTTTCCCCTCCTTAGCTGGAAAGTGGACCACTTGGCATTATAGGAGAATGATGAAACACAGTCCTTTGAGCTTATTCCTTCTTTTCTTATGAAAAGAGAACTCATAGAGAATACATTAGAATACTTTTTTTTTCCTTCTTTATAAAGCCAAATTTTACTTTTCTTCCTCATTTAAGAAAAAATTTTCATCCACTGTCACCTTCAAGAATCAACACCCAAACATTACCTCCTAGAAAGACCAATATAATTATACAGACAGATCAGAGCCCATCCAATAACCAGAGCTCTTACAGGTTTGAGAGGGGACCCTTTGGGCTGTGCCCAGGACATGCTGTGAATCTCTTCAGCCAAACCCCCAATGGGATGGACCTTTGCAGTCTCTTGCCTTGTCCCATGCCCTTGTGAAGAACTGTCCATGGGCAGATGACAACAGTTAGACTCCCGAAGCTTAACATATCTGTCCAACACCTCCTGGGAAGAACAGGACAAGTGAAGAACTGGTGAGGAGAGAAACCACAGGGAAACTACAGAGAAATCACAGGCTGGGTAGTAGTAGAGAGACAGTAGTAGAGAGGTAGTAGAGACAGATTGGTACTACAGAAAACTACAGGCTGGGTCTCTCTCTCCTGAAAGAAGCTCTGGGATATCCAACAAGGGTCTCTGGGTGCTACAGAAATGCGCAACTATTCACTGAATGACACACTTGCTACACAAATATATGGCCTTTACTGAAATAACCATCAAATTCAAGGCTGAAGTCAATTTCTGCTACTAACATTATTTTTAAATTGCACAGCGTGAGGAGCCAATTTAGTTTTGTTATGTGTGACACAGATGTGTGTCTTTATCCATGAATAGGTTTTTTTCTGACACAGATCACCTCTGTGATGTCAACCTGTTAGATGTAAAGAACTATTAGATGTAAAATGCTCATTTTATCTATTTACTGTGATTTTTCTAGGATATGTGAACTCCTGGGAAGCAAAGAAACAGTCTTCTACCAGCAAAATTTATTCCTTTTTCCTTATTTCTTACTATGGCATTATCAATTCTGTTTGTAAAACAACTACTTTTACACAGCTATTTTTGTATTTTTCTTCTTTTTACACTCATCCATATTTTGTTTGTCAGATACATATTAGCTCCTTAGGCATATCTGTGCATTTCTGACAGCATCCTAGAATTTCCTATCATAACTGGACAAGAGAGAGGGAAGAAAAAGCCGAAGACTACAGTAAACACAGCTGAGGTGAAGTCAGAGCACTATATTCTCTATCCAGATCTAAGGTATGTTCTTGAGAGCTTCCCATTTTGAGAACACTTACATGATATGTTTCCTCTTGGCTTTTATGCCAAAAATATCCCAATGCACCTCCGCCACTGATAAAGGAAGCAAGAGCCTTCATGTAAACAGAGATCCAGGCAGCTGCTAGTGCTCCCAGCCACTGTCTCACACAAACCTGTGAACAGCCAGCCTGGATGGGATATGGAGGAGCCACTGGCATGCCCAATGGGCAGGCAGCCCTGTTCCCCATCACGGATGCTGGGGACTAGCCCTCCCATCCGCACCTTGCTGCTCCTCAGGATCAGCCAGAGCGGCCAACAGCAGCAAAGCTTGTGGCCACTTCCAGAGACCAACAGAGTCAAGGCTGGAAGGAGTGCATGGGGAAAATCATGGATGGGGCAGAAGACAGCAGGAAAATATTTCAACACAGACTCACAGACCTGTGTTGAAATATTACAGAAGAGACATGTGGTTCGTCTCTTCTGTACAAAAGCACCAGCAGCTGTTACATAATCATAAATGCTTTTGGAAAAGAAGCAATTTTAAAGGTAAATAAATTAAGCCCTGTCTACAGACTCTCCATTATAAATATCATTATGAAAGTTATCCAGGTTTCAGGGGAGTTTTAAAACAGTCATGTGCTAGCTGCAATGCTGAAAGATTGTCCTGCTATTTTGAAAATTTGTTCTTGCACCTTTTAGTATGAGTTTCCTCAAAGATGTTTCACCAGAAATAGTTCTAGATTACATGACAGTAGAGCTTTAATTATTATCTTTCTTGATTCCTTGGATTCATCCTAAAAAGTGTGCATGCATACTTTTGTCAATGGCTTGAATATTCTCGCCTCAGCACCAACACTTGGTGACTTTGCAAGAGGACCAGAGGAAGCTTATGTGACTGCACTTCACTGAAAAGTTTGTCGATAGAAACAGACATAGTGCCTGAACAACACTTCGATACAGCAGCAGGCAGTTGTAGTGTTCAGGGTAAAAGTCTGGGCAATAACCACTCCAGCACACAGGCAGAAGACAGGGAAACACAGGCTGACAAATGCCAAAGTCAGACCTGTCATTCCTTCTGTACAGGCAGGATACAGACAATCAAGAAGGGCAAATTGGGAACTGACCACCTTCTGGACAAGACTGGAGATGCCAGATATCTCTCTTAAAAGTTCCTATGCTAGATGTACTCCAGGAAAGAAAACCAAAGCAAATGCAAGAGGAAAGGAGACAGAAGCTGTGCCCATATCAGAGATTACATAGACAACAGCTCATGGCTGTCTGAAGCACAAGTTTGCAGAAATGTGGTGGTTCAAAGTGAGGAGAAGTTACGAGTGTACACACAAGCCATCCTGAACTGCTCTACCTTATCACCAGAAAGCCATCCCCAGCACATTTCATTTCATTGAATAGATGTAACCAAAGACTTTCAGCCAAAATAAAGTAATTTGTATGCAGAAAATGGCCGGTGAATGGGCATTGAGGGGTGTCTCTCTCAGCTGCAGTGCTTGCAGCATCTTTGCTCTGAGACTGCTGGGCACAGAGCCGGTGCTGCCGGGCACGAACAAAAGGACTGAAGAGCAAGTTGACATGGAAGGAAGGAGGCAGTACTCCAGCTGCTTGCAGAGAATGCATTTTGTGGTCTATGAGCAGTGAAAAGAGAAATTATGTGCCACAGACCCTGAATTATGTCACATCTCCCTTCTTGAGAAACTCCCTGGCAAAACCCTGATCTCCCTGTGGCACATGCCATTCCCAACCTCGCTGTGTGCCACTGAGCCCCACAGCCAACCCTCCCCGCTCCAAAACCCAGGAATCCTCTGTGTCTACGCCCAGGGTCCACGGCTGAAGGGGAACCCAAGATATCCCTGCAGCAGTTGGGCTGGCCTCCATTCTCAGCTGCACCTGCAAAGGAGCAGCTGAAGGCAGAGAGAAAGCAGATTTAGTGGGGAATGGAGGTGGTGCTGGCTCTTTCTCCACCAGAGACACGGACATCAAAGGATGGCAGCCAGGAAAGGCTGGGAACAGGCTCCTTGCTCCTTGTTGTGAGTGCTGGCTGGTGGGTGATCCAGAAGTACTGGGTGGCTATGGGTAAGTTCTACTACCGGGACTCAGGCACTACTGAGCTCAGACCTGTATCTCCTCTCTCTTCGGAAAATGAGGAAGACTAAACAGAAAGGGGGAGATATTTATCCCAAGTCTGTGATCCACAACACCAGTTTTTTTCTGCTGAGCACAAACAATTCCAGTAGGTTCTTGCATTAGCTAAGGGAGATTATGAAAATGCTTTTTCAGTCATTTACTTGATGTGTGTTGATATTTTTAGGGGAAAACCTGACCAGCATGTGACGATTAGGCTCTTTGTAGAATGGAATTTTTTCAGAATAGGTTTTGTTCTGAATGAAACAGTGCTTTGATGGATGAGGAGTGGTTTAAATGTTCTAAAAGAAATTGTGTCTGTACTATGAATTCTTCAGACCATTCCTGATTTTAACCATGAACTCTGTATAGGACAGGTACACGCATCTATTTAGAAAAAAATTTATACTTATGGTGAAGAACAGTTAATGAATCCATTTGCTACCCGTTTGGCATGTTGTGGTTAGTCTAATTTAATTTGTGTGCTATTTCACTGCTGAGACCTTTGAAAGTACTGGGTAAGAGTGCGCCTACATACATGCTGGTCCTGCTTTTGTGGCATGGGAAAGATGCTTTGTGTATTCTGGGCTAGGAGAGAAAATACCGTGTTCTTGGCTTTGCTTGCTTGTGCCAGGATCTGGCATGAATTAATAACTGGGAACCTATCCTGCATGACAATTAAAAAAATTAAAAAAACCAAAAAAAACAAAAAAACCCCCCCAAAAAAAAAAAAAAAAAAAAAGTCCAAAAAACAAAAAGGCGGCTTGATTTTTTTGTTTCTTCAAAGTTGCCTCAGACACGGGACCTTACATTTCTGCATCTGCATGGACGTCCTTCCCTCAGGCAGGCCTAGCATGGCTGAGGTCCGGAGCCGGCGCTGAGGGCTGGTGGCCGCGGAGCCGAGCGCCCGGGGCAGGAGGCGGCAGGAGCCCCGCGGGGGGCGAGAGGCAGCGTGGCCGGGCGGGGGGCGCGGCCCCTGGGCCGGAGCCCGTGAGGGTGCTGGCGGGTGGGCGCTCGTCCCGGCCCCGGGAGAGCGGCGAGGGGCCCGAAGCGCTGAGTCAGCGCCGCGGTGCCGCCTCGGAGGGCCGGGGGCCGGGCGGCGCCCCCGCCCCGGCGGTGCCCGGGAGGGGCGGGGAGAGACGGCAGCGGCGGCGGGCAGGGCGCTGCCCCCCTTGGCCGCTCCTTATCAGCCCGGTTTGATGCTGCAAGGCGTGTCCGGGGATCTGCTCATGTGATGGAGCAAGAGGCAGGCGGGCGGGGGGACCAGGGGAGGAGGTGATTTTCCTCGCTGCTCTCGCTCGCGCTTCCCCCACCTTCCCTTTTTTTTTTTTTTTTTTTTTTTTTTTCCTTTTAATTTCCCCCCATCTCGCGCCCTAAAGGAGTTTGCGGAGAGCCGGGCTCCTTCATTCCCGGCTGTGCCGCCGCCGCCGCCCACCGCTAGCCCCCGCCCGCGGCTCCGCACGGCCGCGGGGCAGCGCCATGGGCGCCGGCAGCTCCGCCGAGCCGGCCGCCCCGCAGGACGGGGCCGCGGCCGAGCCCCCCAGCACTCCCCCGGAGCCGCTGCCGGCGGAAGACGCGGCGGAGTCCCAGCCACCAGCGGAGCCCGCCAAGGTAAGGCAGGGGCGGCGGGAAGGTGGCGGGGGGGACGCGAGGCGGCGGCTCCCGCCGCACCCCTGGGACGGGGAAAGTTTCCCGCCGCGGCTGAGGCCACCTGCCGCAGCGCTGGGCACCCCCCGGACCGGGCGCGGAGCCGGGGCGCGGCGGGGCCGGGACTGCGCCACGGCCGGCGCCGCAGTCATAAAACTCCCGCCGGCGGCAGCAGCGGCGGGGCGGGGGACGAGGGCGGCTGCGGGGGCGCCGCCGCCGCTTTTGTGTGCGGCCGGAGCGAGAGGAGCCGCACCCACCCGCGGCGAGGTCTGCGCCAAGGAGCCTCCTGACTGCGGTCCTGCGGCCGGATCGCCGCGGTTCCCGCGGCTCTCCGCAGCCCCCCCACTCCATCCTCTCCCCTCCCGAGGGAGCAGGTGGGAGGCGCGTCGGGGCGCGGCTCGGCTGTGCCTTCGGCTGGGCGTCAGCCGCGCCGTGCCCCCTTTCCCGCCCCGTCCCTCACCCCGGGGCTCAGGCTCACCTGAGCCGCCGCCGCCGCGGAGAAGGGGCGGCGGTGTCGGCGGCGAGGGCTGGAGCCATGCCTTTGGTGCGGCCCGCTGTCGTACCGCATAGGGGCCATGGGGGAGGGACTCCCGAACTCCCGGCCCGTGGGGAGCGACGGTGCTCTAGGTATGTGTGATTTGAAATAAAGACGTTGAAGAATTGAAAGAAATTCTTTTAAAACATGTCTGGTATTTAAAAATAGATTATGAATGAACCCATTTATCCCTCTGGAATAGGCGCGTTTAGGGGATTTTGAGACTGAAAGGGAGGTTATGTGCATCTGTGTGTTTACATAGTGTGGCTTTAGGGAGTTTGTGAGGGGAGAAATAGGACCACGTTCTACCGAGATCCCCTTCTTTGGGCTCTTCACAGTTTGGGTGCTCAGAGCAGGGAGACTCCGAAGTTTCTGTGACTGGTGTGTGGGTGTATTAGAGCTTGAGAACCGGTTATGACTTTGTTTCTTTGACCTTGTGGTTCAGATTTAACTTTCAAGTTGAATTTCCCATAGTTCCTGGCTGCCACTAGACCTCCTTGTGCGTGTTTTGACAGATTTGAAAACCACATTGCGAATGAACTTTAAATTAACTAAGATGTATTTTTTTTTAACTAAATAAGCATTGGGGATTGGTGTTGGTTCACAAAATATTTAGCAGCTTTATTGGGAGATTTTAGAATTCAGATGCTGACGTTTAGAAGAGAGGGAATTTATATCGGGCAAGCATTTGGCTATTGTGGTTGTTTAAAATTTAAGATAATGCGACTTTGAAGAAGGGACATAATATTCATAGCCATGTTTATCCAGTTATGGGAACTAAGACCCTCTAAAAAAAGATAATAACTGTAATACTGTTCTCAAGTACACATTATTATTAATACTGTGTTTTATGTCTTCTAAGCTTTAGGAAAAATGTCTTCTAGTAGATTTTTGTCTGATTATTCAAGTGGAACTGTTTAAAATTGGGGAAGTTCCATTACCATTTTGCTGCTGTGAGAAGTTATATTACTGCTGTTATCCTAAAACGGCTGGTTTTGTCTTCTACTACATTGCATAAAAAGAAAAATAGGTTTCAATGAAGTTTAGTCACTTCTTTTGTGTCTCATTTAGTCTGTCTTACTAAAGTAAAGTAACTCTATGCAGATTTGTGACACAGTTTTTCATCGCTATTCCTTCCAGCTCTTTGAATTTGAAAATTACCAGGTCTTGCAATGCCCCTTGAGAAATCTGTCAGATAGCTAATATGTTTGTGGAAGATAGGGAATCTTTTGGAGGATGGGCTTCTTGCATTTTCCAAATTAAAATGCTTATTACAAGCCTTTTAGAAGAAAAAACTTTGGAAAATTACTTCAGTGGAATCCAATTTGAGTGAGCCTTGGCAAGGCAATTACGAATAAACTGTCTAAGCAACTAATCTTATACAGGATATAAAATCTCAGAGAAGTTGTGCTTTCTTTTGTGATGTGAAATCCTTGAAATTGTTAATTAAATTTCTTTCATGACGTAGTTGCATTTTTTACAAGATGAAAACCTCTTTGCCTTTTCTTCTAGAAAGGAAAGAGCTTACAGTCATTAAGCCGTTTTGTTACTCACGTGTGACTCTGGCCAGGTACCAGTTTTTGGGTGTCCTGGTTAAAAAAAGGGAGGGTGTATATTTTGGTGTTGCCCACTTCTACAGCCCAGGAACCCTGGAAAGCCCTTGGTCTACAGAGCTTTGGGCCCTGGCTTGTGAACATGGTGGGTTAAATGTGGGTTCATGTGGTGAGTACCTCAGCTGTTGACCCCATCTTCTCAAAAGTTCCTGGTGAATTACGTGTAAAGCAGCTCCAGAGTTTCCAGCCTGCCGCAGTATTAGGACTTGAAACGGGTGGATTTCTTCCCTGTAGCAGACAAGATTTGAACTCTGGCAGTGGAGGAGCTGCTCCTTATCTTGCATAGCCACCACGCTGTGGGAAGCTGCCTCTGCAGGGAAGTGTGAGATCCTCGTGGTACTAATCCATTCAGCTGCCTCAGTTCAATTGATCAGATCTGTGAATTGGCACCTGAGGTCCTACTGGAACCAAGGGGCAGGGTATGGTTCTATAGAAGGTCGATTTTTGTGATGGAGTTACCTCTTTGCTGCTTTAGCAGCAATGCTCTTCTCCCCCTTCTGTTCTTCCTCACCTGTTCTTGTTTTGCCTCAGATGATGCAGTCTCACTTGGCTGTATTGTGTCCTAACATTACCTTTCTGTAAGCAGGTTAAACTCACTAACCCTTCAGGAAACTGAAATTTATTCTTGCTGGACCATTTTCCTGATCTGCTTGTGAGTTCATTTGACTCCTACATTGTAGAGGTAAGACCAAGAGCCAGGACAAGGCAAGCATTTCCAGCAGGGCAGGAGGAGAAATGAAAAAACTTCTCCTGTTGGTAGCAGTGAGCTGGTGAAAACTCATTGAAACCTCAGGGGCAGACTGTCCTGAGCAGTGCAGGCCTGAAGCTTGGCCTGAGAAGGATTTACAAGATTTCAATAGTGCTAGAAGTAGGAACAAGATCTTTTTGATCTTGAAGAAGGCCAAACAAACTTTTGATGTCCTGAACTGACAAAAGCCGTGGAGATGTCCAGTGAGGTGGTTCATGTGCTTCTGCCTCCTCCCAGAGCACCTACAGCTTCTCCTTTATTGTGTCTGGCACTGTGTGAGCTCGTTCAAGGAGCTAGGCCCCTGAAAAACTGTTCCAGTTCTTTGGCAAGGTCATTCTCTGCCAATTGAGCCACATGTGTTGGCTTCTGGGACTCGGCAGAAGCTGCAGGTACGGGGGAGCAGGCAGGATCTTGTGTCCGGAGTTGGACAAGAAGCTGGATGATGCTTCTGTGGGTGGCAGCATGTGACTGGATTGGTTTGAGCGTCTCCATTTTGTGAGCACCTTCTCTGTTCATAGCAGTGATGTGGCTCTCACCCAACTTCCAATTTTGATGCTAAGTACAGCATGGTGCCCTCCAATGGGGTGGAAGGTGACTTCAAACCATGTGGGCAACACCAGGATAGCAGCATTATCATACCAACATTGCAGCTGACAGTGACAATCACACGTGCCACTTTCATTTTGTTTGGAAGTTTGAGGTGCTAGATTTAATACAGGTTTCTTTTTGTGGCCATGTGGAAGGAGTCAATCTCTGTTGGAATAGTTACCTGAAACAGTGTAGGGAAACTTCCAGGGAGAGAATCTGGAAAAATACAGGCATGCTAATAAGCTATTCTTGCATCAAAATCTGGCTTTGTCAGAGATAATATTTTAATGGAGATTGATGGCTTGAAAATGTGGTGTGGTGGCTTGCTGGCATGCAAGGGCCCCCACTTGAGCAGCAAGTCATTCAAACTGTGTTTTCAGGATGGTTCCCATTTCTGAGTAGTAACTTGATTATGCTACCTGTGTTGTAATGAGAGCAAGTGTGTGCTAGACAGTAAATATTTGGAACTGTCTCTTCTAAAGAGGTTACCAGCTGAGATGTCAGAGTGTCTTATTGTCCGAGTGCCTGACAAATAGCAGCTGGGGCAGACTTACATCTGCTACTTAAACAACTGTGTTCTGGTGAGAGAGTTGAGTCAGCCTGAAAATACTGCGTTAGCAATGGTGAAACTAAGCCTATGCAAGGAAAGTCCCTAGACTGTGTCTCTGGGAGCCCCAGTGTGGGACATTTGGTCTGAGGCTGCAGGGTTCCCCTGGTTCAGCAGGGTCTGATTCCCGTTAGATACTTCTTTTCCAACTGGGGAGGAAGAGACTGGTACAATTCAGGATAAGGTTTGGAGGGCTGACAATGCCTGTGGAGTGGCTGGGGTGAAGGAATAAAAATGTGTAATTGAAAAAATGCACAGTGGAAATTGGTGTCATAGCAGCACCAAAAGCGTGAAATAGCCCCCTAATCATATAGGAGATAAGAGGGAGGTGGTAGGGGGAGTGGCCGGGCACTTTGAAAGCCGAGGCAATTAGCTTGTGTTTGATGTGGTAGAGGCTAAAGAGATGCTAAGAGGAGCGTCGGGACTTTGAAAGTCCTCCAGGTTCGAAATGCAAGCCTGGGTGTGGTTGCTGAGAGGAGAGAAACGTGCTTCGTGCTCAGCCTTTGTTCTGACTGGTCCTTAGAGCCTGAGTGAGCTGTACCTGTGAAATGCTTCCATAAGGTGGTGTCTGAAAGAGCTGAAAGGTGGGAGACCTGGGAAGGAGCTCCGTTTGGATCAGGCTTCAGAATAACAGATTGGGGGTAGTGCTTCTTTCACAGGTTGCAAAAAGAGATGACAGGGATGAATTGGGTGTAGAAACTGCGTGGTGTTTTGGCTGTCTTGTTTTATCCATTTGTATTTCGAGGGTAGTCATCCATAAGGAGGTGTCACAGCGAAGTCAAGCTGAGAATTGGGAGAGAATAGGGTAGATGAGGAGCTGAAAGGTGTGGAGAAAGTTCTTGGCTTTGTCTGCAGGAGGCAGAAATAAGGTAATGAAATTAAGTGCGCTGTTATGTGCCTTACAGAGGAAGGGCCTTGTGTTTTCTTTACCTGGAACTTGCAGTATCCCACAAACTTCCAATATTTAGCTAATGCAAAACAAGACAAACTGCTGTGAACAAAGAGTTGGAATGATCCATTTTTTTTTCTTTTTAATGTTTTTTTAGTGTTTGAAGTTCTTTTTAATGAAGCAGCATGTGCTAAAAGCAGACCCCCTGAGCACAGCAACAGCTTTCCCAGAGCTTCAAAATCAAACTGCAGGAAAAATATTAGCGACCATTATGTTAGTTTGCTCAGTTGTTCAGACAGCTGGATCTGGCTATTTTAGTAATCTGATGTAGAATCACTGTAGCAGGATTAACAGAATGAAGCAAAATTAACTCTGGTACGTTTGGGCCTGGTGTGAGGAATCCCTGGAATGATTTGGGTCTGGTACAAGGAATGTTGGGAATGATGGTGATTGCTGGTGGGGGAAGAGGCTGGGTGCTGTGAACCCCTCAGGAGCAGTGCCTGAAGGAAGTGTCCACTAATGTACAGTGAAATCAGGACCTGCAGTTCATCCACATCTCATGCATTTTGTCATGTTAATTTATCCATTCTCAGTTTTTTGTGTGTTTAATGGGGCCTAACAGTTGGGCCCACTGCTGGATGCAAGATGGAGCAAAAGCTGCTCTTGGTTAGAGCGACACGGGCAACAAGCCCTGTGCATTTTAGTCTCATTAGCGGAGTGTCTGCCCTTTGCTTCCATCTTTGTGGTGAATGTGAGGCAAATATTAAAAAAATATATGCAGGATGTACAGTAATGGCGTGACAGAAACTGGAATGTTGCTTTGCTAATGGCCCTTTGTTTTGGGAATGAAGAAGCTGAAAGATCAGTGAACTGGATAACCAGTTCCCCTTGGTTTCTCCTGTGTTCATGAGACAACACATTCATAAATTAATAATCAAAGGAGTGTAATGAATGTGTGCCACAAAAAACTACTAAATGTTGGTAAACCTGCCAAATGTAATGTCTCATTACTTGTAGTAATGCATAAAGATCAACAGAGTGATTCCTAATACCGTTAATTTGTCTTTTTAAATTTTGGTTTTGTCCATCTCTCTAAACTCTGATGTTGTATTTGTCTAAGCTTTACAACTATTCTCAATGGAATTAAGAGCACTACTCACCAAATTAGATATAATTGGACTAAACTGCAGTTTAGATCCCTTCAGAGAAATGAAGCAGTTAATGTGAAGGAAAACTGAAATTAGTTTCTTTTGAGGACTAATGCAGTGGGACAGACTGCATTGACCCTCATAAAGAGCCTGAGCAACTTTTTTTAGAACACAATTTTTTTTCTTTATTTAAACTAATGATGCTGTTATGTCTCCTTTCACTTTACAAACTCCCCAAAGGTTTATTCTCCTTTGCACAAGTTTTAATTTGGAAAAAAAATACTATTGTTTTGATTATTCAATTATTTAAAGCAGAAGACTTGATTTGAAAATCTAAGTTTGCCTTCCAAAGGCCAAGAATCACATCAAACTCTTTCCCAAGAGGCTGGGGTAAAAAGGTAGGGTTATATTGCAGGTCTGGTCAGACTTGAAAATACTGAGGTTTTCCATGTATTTACATTTTTCACTCAGTTGTGACAGATGGATCCTGTTTCCAAAACTGAATTTATGTACAGAGTGAATAGGGATTATAATTATATTGGCTGGTTGTAAAAACTGCTTATAGTCTTACATTTAGTGATGTTTTATATTTAATTCTGTTTTTCATACTGGAAGGTATTGCAGATTTAACAGATCCACAGGGTTATCTGCTAGACCCAGGGACGTCTGAACTTTGGTGTTCTGAAATCACAAATATTTAGGATTATATAAAGTCACTGTTTTCCTGAATGCACCAAAACTGTAGAATAAATTCAGAGCTGGGGTAATAGCAAGTACTACCATTGTTAGTATTTTATCGTAACAGTCTGTGCTTACTTCGAAAACGAGACAAGCTGTACTGTGTTGAGGAACCAAGTACCTTTGTACTTTGGTTCTTTGTAGAGTCCACTGGTGCTTATCAGGCACATGGTCAACTGTGTCTGTACATGTGTGTCTATAAATGGCTTTAAAATGGTGTGCAGCCTGGGGGAGGTTTGGAAAGAGAGGCAAAGAAATCTTTGAATAACATGAGAGTGCTGTTGCCTTTCTTGTGACTTGAAAGAGTTGCTGGTGCTAATTCTGAGAGTGTCATCTTGAAATAGTCATCCATGGCTTTTTCTTCAGATAACCAGGTTTCCCGAGAGCCAGTCAAGTCAAGGTTTTTCCTGTGTTTGCAGGACTAGCAGTTGTCTTTCAAGAATGAATCATTAAAACTTACTATTTTAAAAAAATAGTAACAGTCCTCTACTAAATTTCTACTGAAGAATCTTAAAGCCCTTTCAGAATTAGGCTGTTGTTTCCTATGTCTTGACTTTATTGCTTGTCTTTAATTGGTTACTCCCATTCAGCTATTGCTGTGTGCAACTGCAGAGGAGCTTCCCAGAGTTTACATGCCTTTGTTCAGTAGTGTGGTGTCTTTATTCCTCCTGAGTTCCTGTGTTTTAGATTTATGGGAAGGATGATGTGAGAAGTGGGAATGTAATGTGAGTGTTGAGCCAGTCCGTATTTCTTCTATTTAATATCTGGTCTCAGCATGTGAAAACTCTAAAGCCAAATTATTCCATCTGTGGTATTGGCAGTGGAGCAGAATGGGATCCTTTTTCGTGAGGTGGATTATGTGGCTGTGAAAGGCAGCTTTGAGGAGTGCAACAATGCCGGGTGGAAACAATTTGGCTTAATTAAGGGCTTCTGAACTGAAAATTGGGAGCCTGAATGCACACACTTCATTGCCTGTGGAAGTGGGGTACGACGCTTCTCCCAGATCTCACCCAGCACGTGAAAAGAGTCTGATGATAAAGAGGAAAGCCCTTTTCCTGGCACTCTGTCTGTTGATTTGTCTCTTGATTTGAAATTCTGTTGCAGCAGACTAATTACTTGTAAAAATAAATAAATAGATTTCCCCATTCAGAAGGTTTACGTAGAGGGGGGCTGGAAGAGCATCATCAGGAATGTGGCATCTTCCCGATCCCAGTTTGGTGCTTCAGGCATGTGGTTGTTAGATCCCATCTTTCGGTGTAATGTATCTGTGGTACCTTTGATTAATTAACAGGGCTTCAATGGCAGTATTTTGGGAGTACAGACAAATCATAAGACGATGATACATAATTAAAGTTTGCTGTTCCACTGGAGGAGCTTCAAACCTTCACTTCAGGAATAATGGTTAATTAGTTGAAATGGTTTCTGTTGGAAGGTAATAGAATCAGTTGGAGAGCTAGTTCATTAAAGGGTAATCAATAAATTAAAGGGTAATTAAGTATCTTATAATGATCACAACACATTCCATGCTTTTAAAATAAAAATATGCTTGTGAAAGTATATTTCTTTTTATAGGGCAAGCCAATACAAATTCTGCAAATAATTAAAATGTGTCAAGTGTGGAAGCTGAAAAACTGATTCTTCTTTTTGCATATATTAGCACATCTAGAAAAAATATTTCAAATTATATAGCGCTGAGTCCCAAAGAATTGCAAAGCTCTTTCCTCCTGTAAGAACAGTTTCTGCCTAATAACAGAGGTCCAAAAATTCTAGTTTTAATCTCAGTTTCACTGTGTTTCCTCATGGGAAGTCCATATGTCTTCTGCTTTCTGTCCTGAATAGTTCAGTTTCCTTGTAGTTGTATTGTTGATGATGATAAGATAAGCACATCAGTAGAGGAGCAATACCAAAGGCTATATTGTAGAGAGGATTCATTCATATATCAGAGCAGTTGTGCCAGACACTTTGAATGAAGAATTTCTTTCCATCAGCTAGATTCACCTTATCCTGGAGTTTTCTTTTATGAAGGAAGTGAATTTCTATACAAGGTTATAGGCCATTGTCTGTAAGACCTGCTTCTTCCATGTGTTTAATGTGGGAGACAGAAAGAGAAATAGTCCCAGATTATGTGTTTTGAGTTTTTTTCCTCACAGAAGTACTTTTATTTAATAAAGTTCAAATTGCTTGTATGTATATATTCAAAATGAGAATGAAAGAACAATATTCTGGGGGTTGGGTGGGAATCCAGCCTAATACTGACATTTTCTTTTTCTTTCCTTTTCTCTTTAACTTTCCCTACTACCATCCTTCAATCAATATTTGACCACACAGGCTTTAAATGCAAGTTTACCAGTACCTGATGTCGGTGAAGACAATTTGAAGGATGATGCCTCACCACAGGAGCCAGTGCAGCTGGGAGCTGTTACAGCATCTAAGGAACCGGGTGGGCAGCAGTCGGAGGTGGCTTCACCGCTCCAAGAACCACCCAGCGAGCAAACAGAGTCTGCTGGAGCAAATGGTGAGTACAAACGTGTGTTCAGTGGACATGCCATAGAGGCCTGCACGCTAAATGGGATGAGAAGTGGAAATAGGGCTCGACTAGCTGTCTGCTCCTCAATAGGTATTACTCAAATGATCTGTTGTTGCTCAGGTGCTTCTTGGGCACTGTTTCGTGGGAGATGTTTTCTCTGTAGGAGAGAGTTCATATAACAAATGGCTTGTGGACTGAAGGTGTTGGTGTCAGTGGTGGACATCCACCTGTTAGAAACAGGTCAGTTTCCACTTCTCGTGTTGGTTCCTGCTGCCTGTCCCTTCCTTCATAAGGCAGAAATCCTTTTTATGTTAATTCATTAGTGGTATTAATGATAAATTATTCTGAACTCATAGGAAGGGTCAGGCTGCTAATGTGGTTTTACCTTGATTAAAGTTCCCTTCCTACAGCTTTTAATCGGGTTTGCATTGGGACCACAAAACCTTTCTCATCACAGGCATCCCAGTGTGTTCTGTCTTTAGAGTGTCTCCCTTACCTTGCTGCACAGTCATGAATGTGCTGCTCTTTCACCAGTGTGATCTGGCAGCCCACCTTTCCTGCTCTCATCAGCCTGTTCTTGCTTCCCTCTGTTCCTGTTCACAGGCATGCATTGAGAGATCTGCTTCAGCAGTCCTGCTGCCTGCTGACTTTTTGGCAGGATGGCGAGAGGGAGGGCTGGTTTTCAGTCAGAGCAGGCATCTAATGCTGGTGGTGGTGAGCTGGGAAGGGATGGGGACAGGGTACGAGGCACTATCTTCAGCGTCAGCCTGCAGAGTGCCTTAAGGCACATGTGTAATCCGTGGTGTACTCTAGGGTTTGAATCCTGGTAAAAGCAATTCTTTGTCACATCTTAGATTAATTGCCATAATACTGTTATCCCAGCAGAAGGCTACCATATTTTATTCTGAGCTTTTGTGCCTTTTTTTTATAAATCATACCAGTAGGGACTTTTGACACTATAAAAATGCAGCTTGTTTTATCTTTCACGAAACTCCACATCTCTAAAATTTTACTCTGAATGGACAGGGATTGGGGGAAGGATACTCGCTAAACAGAGTCATAAAGGAAAAGAAAATACTTCATGTTTGGAAGTAGTGTCAGAAGATTTCATGTTGTTATTCAGCTTCTGGATCAAGTGAAAGAAAAGGCCATTAAAAGGGCATGAGTTTCAAGTCAATAGTCAAAGATTATAATTATTTTTGAATAATCCTGGGTTGTAGTTTCAGTTGTGTGGAAGTCACATTCCTAGGATATGTAATGAAGAGGTGAGAAGCTTCCTCTGAGTGCAGGTAATTATGTGAAGCCAGTTGCACGGCATGATACACATGAACATACACAGCATTAGGAATCTGGATTTGAGTAGACTGCCTGAAAATCGTTGGGTTTGTTTTGAGAATCATCTCTCCGTGGTTGTGTGATATTCCTATTCAGTGAAGCCAAATTTATGTGGTAGCATTATTTATGTGAAAGGGAAAACAGTACTATGTGTTTGCTCTTGAAGTAAAAAATCCTTTTATGAAGATGATGCAGCATGTATTTGCTGGTAACGATAGAGGATAATGACATAATCTATAGTGACAAGTGAAACTCGCCCAACTGAGCACTGAAAAGAGTTTTTCAAATAAAGGTTATGTTCAAATGTTTGTTTTTGTCCATTCCTCTGGACCTTAGAGAGTCTGGTCTCCACCTCATCTGTCCTTAGGCAGATGAATAAAGGTGGAGAAGAGTATCTTTTAGTTGCTTCATGCAGACAAATCTTTCCACATAGAAGAATTTCCCATTTTAGTGCTACACTTCATGTTCTCCACTCACTGTTTATTTCACCTTGCTTGCAAGTCTAAACTCTGAAGTACAGTGTTGTGGCACCAAGCACTGAAACAATACAAGTGTTTGCCTACAGTAAAGAAGTGTTTATGATTAAAGGTTTTTTGTTTGGTTGGTTCTCATCATTGTCATTTGAATCTTGCAGTCAGGAGACCACTTGAGAGATGACCTAAACTCATTAAAGTTGCCGCTATAAAATTAACCAGATATTCGTAGTAAATTGCCTGGGAAGTTGGCTCTGACAGTCAGAGAGATAAAGGCTCAAAGTATCATCTGAGCTTTGGATATTCAACATAATCAGTTATAATCAAAACAGAAATACTGTTGCTGTTATAGGAGGATGCCTGTATTAGATACTGATTTTATTTTATTATATTGCATCCCTTTTTCAGTCAGTAGGAGCATTAAATTATTATACTACAACTGTCTGGAGTAACACATTTATGAAACTCTTGACAGCAGAATTTGAGGCAATTTATAAGTAATGAGGTTGTAGAGAATTCCAATTAAAAAAGCCCTCCAAACAAATGAAAACAAAACAAACCCAAACCAACCCCACAGTAACAGGCAAAGGAGCAAATACTACAGTGTGGAAAAAGAGAAGTGGTTTTTGTATGGTTTTGTTTATGAGGGACAAAATCCGTGGGGCTTTTAAGCAGCATCTCTTGAGGTTGGGTGTGGATGCCTTGTGGGAAGCCGGGTCGGGAAGGCATTACAGCAGCGGGAACTGAAGCGGGCGGCTGGTTCGAAAGCAGCAGCCTCTTCCCTTCGGGGCACAGGGAGATAAAGGCTCGAAGCGGCAGTTCCGAGACGGACCCTGGGAGGCACCGCGCTTGTGCCGGCCGGCGGTGGGAAGAGCCGGGCGGGCGGGGGGCGGTCCCGGGCGGGGCCCGGGGCTGTCCGGGACCGGGGGGAGCGGCCGTGGGGCTCGGGGGAGAGCCCAGCCCTCCGACCGGCAGACTTCCATCAGGCAGGCTCTCCGTCGGTCGTCCGTCCGTCCGTCCAGGCAGCCGGTGCCGGGGGCTGGAAGTGCCGCCGCCGCACGGCCGCTTCCCTCGCTGCCGTCGGCTGGGCCTGCCCTGCGCCCCTGGGAGGAACCTCGGAGCGGGAGAGGGAGTTTGTGGTGTCGGAGTGGCTTCAGCCATGCTGGGGACAGTGACGATGGCGGGTAAGGCGGTGTGGCACTGCCGGCACACGCGGTTTGCTCGCTGCGCTCTGCGGGCGGCAGCAGCGGCGGCATCCCGGGGCTGCGGCGGTGCGCCGCGGCTGGAGAGCCTCGGAGCGCCGAGCCCCCACGGTTACCCACTCTGGATTTCCTGGCAGGGCATTAGGAGTTAAAAGGTCTGCCTTAAGTATTTTTATCGCAATGAGAACCGCTTCCAAGCGAAGGTTGCTGAAACTTCAGGAAGTGTCATATCGCCTCAGTAGGTCGTACGATGTGGTGGCACCTGTGATATGAGGCTTTGTGAATGTTGAGGTGCTAAGTGGGTGTTTTTCTGCGGGACGGAGGTATGACTTGGTATCTGAAATTGAGGAATAGAAAGAAAAGGTAGTGACCGCACTGATGGTGCTATTTTACGTCAGTAAGGCAGTAAAATACCTTAAGAGCTAAACTTGGTGAAATTGGAGGGAATATGGAAGTTAGTTATATGTTATAAAAATATTTGCATGAGAGAAATTAAGCTGTTGCTTTATTTAACAAAGCAAAATTCACAGGCGATTAGCACCGTGGCATGGGGGTGTGTGTGTATGGGGGGCAGCGGGATCCCAGCCTGCAGTACCAAAAACTCGATGCTGTGTGTGCTGTAGTCCACACATCTTACTTAAGGAATTAGCACACAAGGCACTGAAGATGAGAGTTAATACCGTAAACTGATTGGGGTTTCCGAAAAGATGAGTTTTGGAGGAGCAAAGAATTAAAAGAAAAAACATCATGTTTTTTCAAAAAATTTATGTCAAAGAAAGACAAACTTTCGTCTTTCTCTGGGAGACAAAGTGCTGTTTTGAAATTTAAATAAACAAATCCCGGGTTTTTTGTGTGTGTGTGTGTGTGTGTTTTTTTTTTTTTTTTTTTTTTTTTTCCTAAAGATAGCTAATTTGCATCGGAATTTCTCTCAGATTGATGATATACGGCTCTAGCTATCTAGGAAATCTTTATTTCATTGTATTAATAATTACACTCTTGTATATTGTTTGCTAGAGCCAGTGAATGAGTTCAGCAAATAGGGGGAGTTTATTCATGCAAAATACTCTAACTTTACAATACATATTGACTACAAAGCCTGTAGAAGTGCGGCTCCGTTTGGAGCGGGCCCTGGGGAGGACTGTACGTGATTTGAATCAGTGAGTAGTGGAGGAGATATCCTACTGCTGTTTACAATAGGGTTTTCATTAAACTCGATGCTTAATGAGCTTATCACATGCTGAGTCTTTTTCCTCAAGGGTTCTCTATTTTTTTTATTTCCTTTTATTGTTAGCAATTAAAGGTTAAACTGTTTTTCAAAAGCAATGTCTTTATAGGTTTGCACAGTTGTGATTGTTTGAGGTTTTTCTTATTTAATAATTCCTGTGGAAGAACCTTAGATTTTCACTGCAGCACAGCTGCTTCTATAGTAGATTTCCCAAGAACTGCATTTAGCTTGTGGTATGTGTTACCATTTCTTGGAAGGGACAGAGAACTTCTGCTTATTGGTATGCAGGAGTGTATTAAGCTGTCATGTGTCTAATTAGTGCAGATGCAGCTTCATCTCCTTTGTGGTGAGTTTGTGATGTTTACATTAGTCTTTATGTGGTCGTTTTGATAAAGAAAAAATTTCAATCTGCTTTTCATTGTTCATTAATCATTAGGGGCTCTCAAAAATGTCCCAGCGTTTAGTGGCTTATCCCATCCTTGTTGCTAATGGAGCCATGAAATTTTTTTCCCCCTTAAAGTCACAAGAGTTGCGTCTTACCTTACGCTCGGTGAATAAATTTTATTTTAAGAAGCAGAACCAAGTCACTGAATGTGCGATGTGGACAGCATGTCTAACAATGAAATTTCATAAATATTTGTAGCATGCTGGTTTGGTTCCCAAACAGAACAGCTGTGCTGATCTGAAAGCTGTTTATTATTGTGAGTGTATTTAATGAAGAATTTTTAACTACAGCAACTATATCCAAGCCATAGCTAGTGACTCTTCTGGCTTTAAAAGGCTTCTGTCTGTTTTTAAAGAACTACACTGTTTTCTGATTTTTAGGGCTGTTTCTTGAAACACTGAAATGAAAAAAGAAATATCTTAATCTTGAATAAACGAAATACATAACTTTTCCTGCTGGAATTTGAGATGCTGGGCTCAGAATTGGAATTTGAGAAGCTCTGGATTGGAGCACACAAGTACATCTAAATCAAAATCTTTTAAAAATAAATATTTTTGGGGAATGTTAGAATGCTACAGCATCACAGTCTAAATGATTGTGTGTTTGGTGTTTTTGTTTATTTGTTTGTTTTTTCAGCTGCTTTTCTATGGTATCATTTTCTGGGGATGCTGCTTTTGTTTTCTAAAGGAGCTCTAATCCATGAAAAATAGTAGGTATTTTGCAGGTCGTTCCTTTTTTCTGATTTTAAAAATGAGCACAAATGTATGTGAGATTTTAAAACCTAACTCTTCAGTTGTCACCTAAGTACCAGAGAACTGAAGACTAAATAGTACTTGTTTCAAAAGCTTTGAAATAACAACGTGGTTAAAAAGCTCATGAATTGCATGGATACATGGTGAGATTTAGCATGCAAAAACCTTTTTAATTCCTCCCTCCTTATGTAATTAATCTGAAAGAACTTGTTCCCTGCAAGGAACATGGCAAGTCAGTCCTTGAAAAATTGAATGAATAGAAGGGAGAAGGACGTAGTATGTGCTTTCTATGGAAGAATTGTTTGTACATTGAAGTGGAATTAAATTTGGTGTGTGGCAGGCAAAGGAAGGAAGAATTTGTGAAAAATACATTGATAAGAAACAGCAGTGTCAACAGTTGTAGTTTAAAAAAATTGAATTGTTAGAAGGATAATACATAATCATATTTCTGTGTTATTTTGTTACTGTGACGTGAGTAGTGTGTTTGATTTATTAAATCCAACCTTCTGAAATCTGTGATTAAAATAATCAGAATTTGTGGTATAATGCCCAGTTTGTACACTCTGCAGTGGAAACTTAAAAGCACAGATTGGTTTTCTTATTTTTTTTTCTTTTTTTTTTTTTTTTAATGCTAAAGTGCTCAATTTCACAAATAATTCACATAGCTACTTTATTCTAAATAAATCTTTTCAGGGTAGTTTTTCATAGATATTGTAATTTCAAGCTGTGTCTTGGTTTTTAATTACTCATTTGTATAAGTTTTTTATCCTTTCTTTATATTGTCATTAATGTTTCTAATGATAATTAGAACAACTGTGCACTTAAGAGAAAGCTGTGTTTGACAAAAACAAGCTTGGTTCAGATATTTTTAAAAGCCTTCTGTTTGTGTCATACGAGTTTTAGAGCAGTAGCTGGTGGTTTGTTTGTGGCTTTCTTTTTCTTTTACAGGTTGTATTTGTAGCAAATCTAGACACAACAAAGGCAAATGATTGTAAAATACACCTCAGGGCTCTAGCATTTGCTTTTGCTCATGCAGACCTAGTGAGAGAGTTGTGTATGTGACCAACAGCACGATTTGGCTCTAAACACTGAATAAATGAAAATAGTACAAAGTCCTCTGGAGCCTTGCAGTGGCCAGAGGAGTTTGCGAGGTGGGCGCTGGGTGTGTGTCACATCCATCTGAGAGATTGAGAATGTAGGGAATTCATGGAAAAAATCCAGCGCTGTGCTGCAAATCCTTAGGGGGAAAAGTCAACCAACTCCAGATGTTGACATGGTTGACTTCGAGCCCATGAAGTGCTGTGGATTTAACTCTTGCAGTCAGAGTGGGTTTTTTAACTCTTTGGCAGCTACCAGGGGGGAAACACATTTTCACTTCTGGAGAGAGATGAGAGCTGGGAGCAGTTAAGTTGCACTGCCGACCGTGTCTGTCAGTCTACAAAAAACAAGAGTTTAATTACTCATTTTATTTTTAATGGGTTGAGACAGGAGTTTAGTCATTCTGAAAATACTGATTTCACCAACAACTGATCAGCGTGCTTCTAGAAATAAATTCTTACAGTGGACTAAGTACTCATGAAATTGTGAAATCAAGCACCTTTGAGTCCTCAGGACTGTCAGTTTTAAAAGTTTCTTTCAGAATAAAAGTTGCAGTTACTAAAGCACAAGCAGCAGCTTGATTCAGTTAAAAATATTTGAAAGGGTAACTGGTATGTAAGCAGTTAAAATAGAATTTCAGTGTTGGTCCTTAGCCACAGTGGATTTTAAACAGCTAAGTGTATCAATTTTATGATATCACCCCTGATCTTTATCACCTCTTCTAGGTATATTTTTGTTGTATTCTATTCCTTGGCTGG
Source organism: Onychostruthus taczanowskii (assembly GCF_017590055.1). Lineage (NCBI taxonomy): Eukaryota > Metazoa > Chordata > Aves > Passeriformes > Passeridae > Onychostruthus > Onychostruthus taczanowskii. The sequence goes on from NW_024505892.1 coordinate 11,128,703, forward strand.
CACATAGCTAGTAAAGTACAGCCCTGCTCAGGAGAGACCTAAGGAAATGTTATTCATATCAGTATTTTACTTTATTTTGTTTGGTTTTCTGCTAGCTGTTTGGATGAACCTGTCTGGTGTTTCTTAAAGGTGCTTTCAAAACCACTGAAGCAAAATTCAGAAAGTGCTGGTTGTCTTGCCAGAATACATATGGTAGTGACATGCTACAGAACACTGACCAGCAATGCCTTGTGTAAGTAACTTCCAAACCTTTCTGCATTCAGAATTGCCCTCACAGTGTTGGGGCACTGAAGTATCATTAATAAAAACATCACTGTAGAATTCAACTGCTAAATAAAAAGTTCCAGGTGTATATGTTGTGAAAGTGCAGCTTGGATATTCGTGGCACTAGAGCTTTGTCACACAACAGTGGCAGCCTCCTGGCAACATGCAGGCAAATTTCCTGAATGGCACCTCTTTCCTCAAACGCTGAGGAAGGGCATCAGAAATTCAGTTTTGAAGAATCTTCCAGGGTTTTAAAATGTTAGAGAAGGAGACAAAGTAGAGACTAGGTGCAACAGCAGCAGGTCACTTAACAGCTGGCACTGGTATGTTGTCTTGGGGATGAAATGCCTTCTCGACAGGTTAAATCCTTTGGTGGAATTGAAGGGGTAGTGCTTGGGCTAGGTCTGTAAGTATATCATCTGTGCTGGAAGTGTGATGTGTTGTAGCATATCTGTGACTTTTCAGACTGGTATTAGTAAGTGTGTGTTCAGTCAGTCAATATTTGTTAGTTTTTCCTTTTGCACTGTGTTTAGTGAAGTGTTGCAAGGTAGCGTGTCTGCTGGACGGACTCACACTAATTACTGTCAGCTTGATTTAACAGTTTTGAAAGCTTATCACTGCCTCTCAACTCGTTGTTCTCTATTTTTGCGATTGCTTTTGCTACTTTAATGCATACCTATACCTGCAGATTTTGTAATAGTCACAGCTCTTTTCACCTGCAAAACATTTTACAGAGACATGGTCTTTATCTTAGGTTGTTATAAACGCCTCATTTTATAAACAGGATAAGCAAAAACCCTTTGAATGCTTATCTTATATATTAAGAGACGCCTTTATATACTGATTTCATATCTCTCTTTGGAAATGGAATGCCTCATTTATTCATATTCTTTATCATTCCACTCTTACAGCAATCCCATTTATCCCATTTTAATACCTGAAACTCATCTTAAACACTGAATTTACACTAAACACCTGTTCTGGTTTGAGACAGAATTGGAAGGAAACTTCCAAAGGGATATTTTCTTAAGGGAATTGGGAAAAGTTTAGGAATAAATAGAAAAAGAAATGTCACCTTTTTACAATTTTTTTGAAACCTCAGCATTTTCAGTGTTTGAAGGGCATGCGTTCCCAGGGAATGTTTGCAAAAGGAAAGGTGAGCCCATAGAAATCCATGTCTCTGGCTGCTTAGCAGTCCCAAGTGCCTTCTGATTCTCCACTCCCTTCTGCCTTCCTGTATTTGTGGTCCTTCCCACTTAGACCCAGAATTCCCCACTTGCTCTCAGCCCTGTATTTCAGTCTGCCTTTATCTAGCTCATGTCAGATGGAGGTTTTTGTGTGTCTAAGAGTAAGCATCTGGCGCTAATGCAGGGCTGGGACAAACAGACTCTGTAGACCTTGTTTCCAGCAGAGATGCTGAGAGGCCTGGCGCATGAGGAAATTTTTATTCAATGTTAAATGATCAGCATTTAGCTTCATAGCTGGTTAAGCCAAAAGAAAAATTTTTAGTGTAAATAAGCTTAAGAATATATTAACGTACCTGTTACTAAATAGTTATAAAATATGTGATGTTTGGAAGATAGTCTCTGAAGAAGTGCCTCTAACTTTGTGAATTCCCGTTAAGCCTTTGACAGTTTTCTGTTAAATTACATTTTATGGAAATGACAAGGACTTTATTTCCAAACCTAGGAATAAATGAACATAGATACAAGAGTGGTTCCTTGACTTTATCATTGTATAGTCTCAACATAAAACTAAATCAACAAAATGTAATGTTTGATTGATAGGAGTTATTTTGCTTGTGGATTTTGCAAGAGGTATATTACCAATAGACTAAATATTCTGGCAGCTTCTTCAGAATGTCTCTTTTGTCTTAACCTTTGCCCTCACAAATGGCTCAGTTCAAACATCTCTGGTCTGAAATGTTCGGGGAGTTAACATGTTAGCAGAGGTCAGGCTGTTAATTGAATTAGGAGTTAACAATTGAGGTAAATAATATTAAACTGTTAGATAAAGGAAAAACAAAAAGCTTTGCCTATGTTGACTTGGAAACAACAACCGGTAGGCTGCTGATAGTGAAACATAATTATAATTTGCCCTCCACATAGCCGTTAGAAGCCAGTATCCTTCTAACTTATTGTGTTATTGTTAACTTATTATTGCTTATTGTGTAGTTAGTTGCAGCCTTACCTGGACTGCATTGTCTGTGTGCTTCTGAAGAAGCACCCCTTAATAAAGGGAGAACCAGGCAAGAGGCAGTGAGGGACTTCTGGAGATCAGGTGTTCCAGCAAAGCAGGGCCAGCTGCCGAGTCAGAGACAACTTCAAGGTGGTTCAAATAAAAACCAAATCACTTAGGGGAAGTTGGTGATCACATGCTTTGTAAAGCTGTCTCCTCCTGCCTCTGGACATTGAAGTAGCACATGTACAGCTTAAAAGAAACAGACCATGTCTTCTTCTAGGGTGTTGCTGTTCAACATTGACTATATTAAAATAATTTTATTTTTTCGTCTTAGCACTCTAACAGGTTTGGTCAGGAGAAGAGTATGTTCCTTTGTGGCCTTGCACTTTTGCCTGTTGCACAAAGTCTAGGGTCAAGAACAATATTAAACTGAAATCCTGACAGCATCCAAGCCCAAGAATCTTTTGGTGTCTTGAATATGCCATAGATGTAATTTACAATGCCAGTCTCTGAACTTGAGTTGGCCAGAGGAGCAAAAATACTTAAAATATCCTGGCAAGACTGAGAGGGGGGCATACCAGTGACCTGAACGAAAAATACAGACTGTCCTCAAAGAAAAAATAATGCAAACAGACATGTGAGTAGTGGGGGATTTTACCTTCTTGCCATAGTAACAACCTCATTCATTCTAAGCAACGAGGAATTGCTGTAGATGGTGATGCTATGTATGTATTGAATTACATATATTGTATGGGAGAATGCCAAAGATTCATGATCTTCAAAGCAATATATTGTTACCTAACTGTTTTGTAGGGGTTATGAGTTTCAGAAAAACAGGTGATCTCCCATGGGCATTTTCACATCTTACTATTCTTTTGGGACAGAGCTGTAAAATAAGCTTTCTTTTTTTGTCATCATTTTAGGTCAACAGGCTTTTTTTGAGTTTTGTTTTGTTTGTGTACAGGTTTTTTTTGTTTGTTGGGTTTCCTCAGATGTGCCTGTCTGCATGGAAATATTTATTGAGCTTTGATTCAGGAATAATTGCATATATTATTCTGTATAGTCTGCGACAGAAATATTTTTTTTTACCTAAGTTCACTTTAAATTAAAAAAAAAAAAATACACAAACCACACAAAAAGAACTGGAAAACCAGGGTATAAAATAGGAGAATATAAGCTTGAAAGTTGCATTTGCAAATAAATTGTGGAAAGAACTGTACAATGCTATGAAGAAGGAAAATAGTTATAATAGTGATAGAACAGAAACTAATTCTTAAAAATGTACTAGTAGCATCTAGAAAAGCTACACAGATAATAATAAAACATGTATGTTTATGAAAATAGGTAATAATGAAAAATATATAGAGGTATAATATAACATAAAATTTAGAAGGAAATTAACTGAGGTTTTGTTGTTATTTAAACAGTTGGACAAACAGAACATTCCAGTGTAACTGTGAAGGAAGACACTGAAACTATGGAGACAAATCCATCTGACTCGGGCACCAAGGACAGTGTAGATGCCGAGAAGGAGGATGCTCATTCAATTAAGCAGTTGCCAGCTTTGGAAGAAGTTGCAGAAGACCAGGTGGCAGAGCCACAGTCTTATGATCTGGGTTTTAAAAAGGTTTTTAAATTTGTTGGGTTCAGATTCACAGTGAAGAAGGAAAAGACAGGAAAATCAGAACCAGTTCAGCTGCTTACTGTGAAAAAGGAAACACAGGTCCCTGAAGGAGCTGATGACCAAAAAGAAGTTGCCTCAGAAGAAACAGCAGTGCCTGAGGATGTGCCCTCTGCAGAAGACAATACCAAAGATACACTGAAAAATGAAAAAACAGAAGATGAATCTCCTAAAATACCAGAAGCAACTGAGAATTGTTCTCAGCCGGCTGCCTTAGCCACCGAAACTGCATCACCATTAAGAAAACTTTTTACTCAAGGATGGACTGGATTTAGAAAAAAGAAAAGTTTTAGGAAGCCTAAAGAAGATGAACAACAGTCTCCTGTGAAAGAAGAGGAGAAAGAAAAAGAGGAGACAATGTTAACAACTGAAATCAGTGAAAAGGAGGAGAAACCAGAGTCTGAGAAGCAAGATGAAGAGAGAAATGTGACAGCAGTAACTGTTGAAGCGCATGAAAAGGAGCAAACTGAAGGTGAAGTGCAGGAGTCAGAAAAGACTCTGGCAGCCACAGGAGTAGAAGGAAGTGAAAAGAAAGAGGCAGTCAAGCATGATGGGCAGGGACAAAAAGAGGACCCGGCAGCAGCAGCAGTAAAAGAAAGTGCAGAGGGAAAAAAAGATGATCAAGAAAGGAAACTGGTGGATGTTCCCGAAAATCTTGATAAAGAGGAAGAAAAAACTGAAGAAGGAGAGAAAGAAGGTGAGGTGACAGAGAAACCACTAAAAACAAAGTCAGTGGTACCTCTTGTCACTGACAGTGTGAACAGAGAATTGACAACATCCTCAGAAGGCCTACCTGTGGGAGAAAAACTGGAGTCAATGGAAAAGCATGAAAGAGATGACAGAACTGAAATAGCCTCTGAAGAGATATGTGAAACAGGATCTGTGGCAATGGAAATTTCTAGTGATCAGCTTAGAAAATCTGAAGGAAGAGAAGGAAGTAAACATGCTCTACTTGGGAAGGAGACATTAGATGAAAAAACAGAGGAAGGAGAATTAAAAATGTCACCCACAGCAGATGATGTTGCACAGGGAGAAGCTCTGGATAGAACTACAGAGAAGAAAGAAAGCAAAGAACATGAAACAAAGTCAACTCTGAGTGCTCCTGAATCGAAGTCCTTTTCTATTTCTGAACAATCAGTTGACACAGAGGATAATCAACAGTCAGTCAAACCTGCTGATGAAGGACTACAGGGAAAACCTGGTACAGATACCACTGATACTGTCAAACCAGATGAAACAACCATGGAAGTAACTTCTGAAGAGGCAGCTGGAAAGAGACCTCCAGAAAGTATCACAAATGAAGCAGAACTCCTGTCTTCTCAAGAGAAGACTAAACTACAAGGTAGCCCTTTAAAGAAACTCTTTACAGGTACTGGATTGAAAAAACTGTCTGGAAAGAAGCAAAAAGGTAAAAGAGAAGAATCTAAGTCAGGGGAACAGGGTGAACCAATTCAGCACTTGTCAGATTCCCCAGATAGCCCAGAGGAACAAAAGGGGGAGAGTTCTGCTTCTTCTCCTGAGGAGATGAATGAAATTCCCTCTTTGGAAAAATCTGAAGATGGAATGCAGGTCACTGAAAGTGAAGACGCCACAATTCCAGATGTGGAGCGAAAAAGAGAAAATGTTACACCTTGGGCATCATTTAAAAAGATGGTGACTCCCAAGAAACGTGTCAGAAGGCCTTCTGAAAGTGATAAAGAAGAAGAAATGGATAAGACAAAGAATGCTGCAGTATCTGCGGCTGAAAATGCTGTTGATGAGAATCAGGGAGAAATACAAGAAAATGGGATTGACCAGAAACCAGAGAAAATTACAGAAGAGCCCAAAAGAAAAGTTGATACCTCTGTCTCCTGGGAAACTTTTATATGTGTAGGTTCTTCAAAGAAAAGAGCCAGGAAGTCATCATCATCTGATGAAGAAAGCCAAAAAGTAGAAGAATCTGGACAGAGCAAAGAAACAGCAACAGACGCAGTTCTTACTAGCTCTCAGGAGAGTGATCAAGGACAAGGGAATTCTTCCCCAGAACAAGCTGGAAGTCCATCTGAAAGTGAAGGTATTTCAACATGGGAATCATTTAAAAGGTTAGTTACTCCAAGAAGGAGATCCAAAACCAGAATGGAGGAGAGAAGTGAAGACTCTGTTGTGGGATCTAGCCTGGAGCATTCAACATCTGATGGTGAGCCTGGAAAAGATGAATCATGGGTTCCATTTAGAAAACTGATGCCTGGGCGCAGGAAGAAAAAGTCAGATGGAAAGCCAGAACCGGCTCATCTTAAACAAGCAAGAGAAGACATGGCAGAAGCAGCTGAGGAAGATTCTGATGTTCCAGCTGTTGTTCCTTTATCTGAATATGAAGCAGCAGAACAGGAGAAAATGGAAGCTCAACAAGCAAAAGATGCTGAAGCAATGAGAAAACAAACCTCAGAGGAAGAGAGAGCAGAAAAGTTAGAGGAGACCCTAACTATGGGGCAAGGATCTGAAGGGCTGGTACATGCAGTTGGTGTTACCATTGTGGAAGAAGAAAGGGCAGTGAGCAGCATTGAGGAAAGGTCACCATCATGGATATCTGCTGCTCTGACAGAGTGCATTGAGCAGGTGAGAGAAGAGGAAGAGAAAGAAACTGAGAAAACAGCTGAACCAGGTGTTACTGTGGAGGATGCAGTGGTAGCTGCTGAGACAATGCCAGAGACTAGAAAAGATGCAAGTGATGACACCACAGCAAGTGAGCTGGAGCTAACCTCCGAAGCTGTGACTGCTCTGGAGACAGCAGAACCTTCCTGTGCTGAAGAAACCATGGAAGTGTCCCTTGCCGAGGAGACAACTGAGATGGTTTCTGCTGTTTCACAGTTAGAAACCCCAGATACTACAGAGGAAGCTACACCAGTTCAAGAAGTAGAGGCCACTGAACAAAATTTGAAAGAATTGGACAAACAGACGCAAAAAGTTCTTCATGAAGTTGCTGAAAGAGTAAAGTCAGATGTAACACAGATGGTTAGTGAACGAGCTGTGACAGAAACTATGATTACAACAGTACAGGGACTTGAGTCAGAAGTTAAAGGTGGTGCTAAAGATGGGAACATTGCCGGCCAGGAAACCGTTCTGCTTGAACAGTCCTTGGAAAAAGAACACAAAGAGGATGGCCCCCAGCAAAGTGCAGGGAGTATTCAGGGCCAAAACCGAGTTGAAGAGAGTGTATTACCTGAAGGTTCAGAGAAAAGTGAAATACCTTCTGCGATGGAAGAAAGCACAGATGGATGTCAAGGATGTGTAGAAGACCATAAAGAAGTAAATGAAGTGCAGAGGACAACAGAGGAAACTTTATCACATGACAAAGAGTTTCACAGCATCAAAGCTATTACTCCCAAGGAAGAGCTGTTAGCAAACCAGGAGTCTTCAGAACAAGAGAAACTGCCCGTTACAGAGTTGACACTGGATGAGACAAGAGATGAATGTGCTCCAGAGGGAAAGCCTGCAGTAAGTATTTCATATAACACAAAGGTTCATTTGTCAAAAGTAAAAGTTAGCAAGTGTTAGCTACTATACCTCGTTTTGAACCAGATGGTGAGTATATTACTGTCAAGGACCTTCCTTGTGTAGACTGAGACAAGTGAAGTTTATTTCCAATGAGAGATACACAGATGTTTGGAAGCAGCAGGCATTGCAGCTTGTGTGCAAGGTGAGGTGAATGTAATGCCTGCAGAAATGGAGTGGGAGATGGTGTGCATAGATGCAGAGGTGCTGAAATGATTGCCATTAGGGCTCCTGCACTGCGCAAAGTGACTGAAGATACTATATGAACACCTGAGATACAGATGTGATCCCTGTGACACCATACATGTTGGATGGTATCTTCAGTTGTAGGCAGAAACACAGGTGAAGCTGAGGTAACTCTGCAAAGGGAGGACACGGAAGCAACACCACTACCTCCAGCTTTAAATGCTGTAGTTACTGTGGCTGGCACATTCCTACCTTCTTCCCTACCTCCTCATCTTCTGGCTTAGTCTTCGTTTTGAGTGCTGCCTTCCTTTAATTAATTTTAAGGCTGCCCTTTGTTTAATGAGCTACATGTCCTCAGAAACAATACAAGCTGGGATCTTGGTGAGCTACTAATCCCCATGTCTTCAGCTTGTGCTCTTCCCATAACACTTCTCCTTTTGGGTGTTGCGGTTTTTCACCTAGAACAGGTCACTCCCTGCTTGTACCCTTTTTCACAGATCTGTTGCAATTCTCCACAGGTTCAGGACAAGCCAGAGGATGAAACCTCATCCCTGGGGCTTACAGCTGAAAAGCTTGAAGGAGACGGCAGAACGCTCACTGTGGGATCAGAGTGCACAGAAGCAGTTGTCACTGTGGTCGCTGTTAAAACTGAGAAACAAGATGGAATTCCTGACTCAGAAGAGCAAGTTTGTACTAAAGGAGTTCCTAGCAGGACACCTGCCCTGAGAGAGGAAGATGATGCTGTGCACAATGGAGTAAAAAGCACAGAAGTCACTGTTCCTGAGGTTCTGCTGGAGAGCAAGGGAAAAACCTCTGCCCTTCCTTCAAAAACAGTTGGCTCAGAAGCAGCTGCATATGCTGAGCAGAGCATGAGCAATGGGTCTGACAGGGATATAGCAGCAAAAGATTCTGTGCCCATCATAGAACCACAATGTGGAGACAAAACAACTGAAACCCCCTCCAAGAGTGGTGAATCCAGAGATGGAGAAGTGGAAGGTGCTGTGATCAAATCTGAAACACGGTTGGAGAGCACTTCCATTGTTGCTGAGGCTCCCGTGCAGATTAAAGCAGATGGGGCGTCTAATTTAGCATCGATATGTCCAGAGATTGTTGAAAATGGAAGTGCTGTTATCACTGATAAAAGTCCCAAGAAATGTGAAACACCCAGCAGTTTGGCTGGAGAAGAGACTGTGGGAAAAGGACTAGAACTTGTAGAAACCTTGAACTGTCAAGGTTTTCAGAAAGAAGATAAGAAAAATGAGGAATTGCTGGATGGAGCCAAAGAAGTATTTGAATATGGAAAACAGGAAGCTGTGAGACATGATGAATGTTCAACTGCTGTCCAGCAAGAGGAAGGCTCTGGCTCAGCCTTTCCACAGGCTCTGAAAACACCTGTGGCTCTAGCAGCTGCAGCAGGTGGAGAGCATGTTGTGGCAGAAACGGCAACACGCACAGATGTGACAGCCGAAACTGTAGAGCCCTTGGCAGCCACACCAGAGCAAATGGCTTCTGAAGAGGTCCCAGTTTCTAATACTGACTGTTCAGGCTGTGGCACTGCAGAGCTTGGTAGTGTGGAGGCACACAAGTCTAGAGTAACTTGTGCTTCCATGAATGGAGTATCAGAGGAGCAAGAGCAGGCCCAGAGCGCAGGGCAAGCTGAACACAATGGTATTCCTTCCAGTCACAGTCTGTCTCCCAGCCACCCAGAATTTCAGGATCGTGTTGTTCACTCTGTGGTCATAGAGTCCCAGAGCACAAAAATTGTATTGAATGCTATCCAGTCAGCTGTTCACAAACTTGCAGAAACAGAAGAGTCAGCTGCCCTTGAGTCAGAGGAGAGCATTAAGTCCGTAGGGAAAAGTCCATCAGATATAATTGTACCTGAATTTCTGGGAAGTACACAGGTAGATCAACAGCTTCCAGTGAAAAAGGAAGAGATACGAAGTAAAGAACAAGAGCTCAAGCAATCAGGAACAGTGAAAACTGCTACCTTAACTGTGTCTGCAGAAATTCATGCACCTGTGGAAAAAACAAAGGACACACCTTTAATTTCTGAGATGCTGAGAGATGGGCAAAGTCAGAATTCTTTAACAGTTGTGACAAGCCCTGAAGAAATTTCAAGGGGAAGTGTGAGACTACAGAAATCAACCCTAGAACTAAGTACTTCAGAAGATTCAACCAAAGACACCGTAGACATACACACACCAAAACTAAGGGAAAAAGAGGTTGGGTACATTATGGAAATCTCAGACCAACATACAGGACAGCAAACGTGCAGAGAAAGTGAAGAACAACCATATCATCCACCTGTGGAAGATGGGAAAACACAAATGTGGGAGGATGACAGTTGTCAAGAAGGAACATCTTGTGATAGACAAAGTCAGAACTCGGTGGCTCTGATGCCTTGAATGTAAGTAGCATTTTTAGCCAGTAATTTCTTTTTTTAAGATAGTTGTGAGGGTCTCTAACCTGTTCTCTCTAATGTGATGTGGTTGTTTGTTTTGTTCTTAATTATTTTGTTGAAGGGCTGCCCTCACTTCAGTGGCCTTGGACTTGGCCTGTATTTTGGTGTGGCATTTGTGGGAGGTAGTAAATGTATTTTTCAGTTTTCCTAGGTAGGAACTCACATGACACATTTAATGTATTCGATTTAATGTGCAAATACACTCTAACAAAGCTCTTTGTAAAGTCCTAAACGATGTGAGTATTGCCTTCCATGGTAAACCTGGAGTGCCTCACCTACAAAGCTCCTTGCACTTCAGAGGAATTTGAATCAGAAATTACAAATGCAGTCTCTCCCTAGGATATTTACTGCGCTTGCTTCACTGAGTCATAAGGCCTTTATCTCTGAGAACTGCTCGGGAAAATAACATATCCTTGAGAAAGTAAGTAGTCATTACTAAAGCTTTTTTACTGTCATCTTTCTTTCAGAAGCATCTGTGTGGCATGTGGAGAGATGACAGTCCTAGAGAACAACTGACAATCCTGCCACAGAACCAGGAGCTTTATTCACTACCCTTTATTCTTGGATGTTAACATCTGTTCTTTTGAAGACCTTGCCTTGTCATTTTTGTTAAAAACCAATGCCTTTAATATTGGCTGTATCCATACCTGTGTTCCATTTGAAGGTTATTTGTCTCTGCCCAAAATAATCCATTAAGACTGGAGATGCACCACTGAGTGACTGGGCAGACCACTAGAATTTTTGCCATGGTTATTACTGTCCCCTCATTTAATGTGTGTCCTGTCTGTCTAATTTCCTTGAATCCCTTCACTTGTCCCTGAATCTCCCTCCCTTCTTTAGCAGTCTCCCTTACCCCTCACATCTTTCCTAGCTGCCTTGATCTGACCTGTGAACGGCTGTAGGTGCTACTCAGCTTGTGTGTGAGGGGGAAGAGAAGGGCTGACTGATGAGAACACATGAGACTTCTGGATATGTCTGTCAAACAGCAGGAACTGGATCACGCACAAATTGTTGAGCAAGGTGCTCAAGTTTGCTGCCTTTCAGTCCCATTCAGGTATCTCTGTCCATCTTTCAGTTGTATTTGTGCAGGACTGATTCAGTCAGAAATTATATCTACAGTGTAGCTTTGAAAGGAGATGGAAAATACCCTTCCTCTGTTCCAGACTTCACGTCTCAGGACTGGACTGTAATGTATTGAATATTTATATGTATGTCTTAAACCCAGTTCTGATTTTAATGTAGAGCAATGATACTTCTGTACTGTTTAGGCATTCCTTTAAGTGAATATCGTAGAGTAGCCTGGAAAGGAAATTGATACTTATTGGAGCAGAAATTGATAATATGTAGTTTCCTATTTATTGTTCCAGGTTTTCCCCCTGTAAAATCTCTCAAAAAATTTGGCTGTCTTGCTTTGAATATTTATATGTATATCATAAACCCAGTTCTGATTTTAATGTAGAACTATGATATTTCTGATGACAAAAGGAGAGCTCTGACCTGACCCACTGCTCACTTCTACTTGCAGCCCTCCCTGGTTTCTGAGAACCCTCCAGACACCACCATTTCACTGTCACCTTGTTCTTGTGCCGCTGCCTTTGTATCTCGCCCCTCTCATTCCAAGCTGTGCTAATTTCTGGTCACTGCCCCATCTGGTGCAGAGCTTTTCCCTGCCCTATAATGTCTTAACATCTTTCCTGCATACACATGTCCTTCTTTCCCAATCCCTGCCTGAACTGTTTTCCCACCACACAATTTTTTTAAATTCTCCCCACTCCTGACAATTCTCTGTCTTTTCTGAGGCAGGAGTAGGAAAGAGGGAGGAAAAAAGGGACTTGGTAATGAGTTCTGCCTTGAATTTCAAAAAGCTGATGAGATTTTTGGGGTACTGAGGTCTTAAAATGCTTCATGAAAGGTGGATTGGACTGACAGCAGGTGAGACCAGAATGGGCAGGGTGATATAAAGATACTTAGAAGCCCCAAGACTGAGAGTCCTGGGATGTGTGTCCCCAACAGGAATTGGTCCTCTCCTTTGTTGTTTACATTAAAATCGAACAAGGGGTACAAGTCAGTACTTTCAGCTCTGATTTCCAAAGTGAAGGTTACAGATCACACATTGTGAAACCAATGCCCATCAAGTTGAACAATAGCTCACTCATACCTGTATAGTAATTTATTTTAAAATCAACTTTAGTGTACAAATGCTCTTGTTATGGCAGGTGCTGGCCTCTCCTCGAGGCTGCACGTCCAGCAAACGATGTGACTGATTGCACTGGTGTGATTGCACCATCTGGTGCTGCCCTGTATGGAAGCATCAAAAGATTTTTCCTTACCTCAGAGCGAATTATATAAATATTTAAAGCCAAACAATGTGGTTTCAAACAATCCAGTCTATCTCTGTCCATTGTTGGCGGCAGCTTTCCCCCTTAGCTTTGGGCAATTCCAAAAACCTCAGTTGACTTCCACAAGTTTAGGTTGGCTTGCAAGGTAATGATGCTCTTAATAACACCTTACAAGTGCAAACTTGGCTGAATTTGTACAAATTGTATACCTATGTACCTTAAGCCATATTGCAATAACTGCAGCAGGTAAAACAAAATAACAAAAGCATGACCTGTGTAATCCTGATTCTTAAGTTTGTAGCTCCAAAGCTGTTAATAATATGTAAAGTTACTTCTTGTCTGAACCTCATTTAAATAAAGCTAGCTTTACCACAATGTAAATTGTCTGTTGGTAGTAATTGAGCAGGCAAGGGCTTTTAACTTGCCTGTTTTCTCCATTAATCCAGGGCCTAGGATTAGCAATGCAAAAAACCTAACTATAAAACAAATACAAAATCTTCTTTTTATAACTGACAGCTAAAAAATCTGCTACACCCAAAACCACACTAATGGTGTAGGGAGCATGTCTCCACAAAAAAATACTACTTTGTTCCAGTGTATTGCTTTGGCCTCTGAAACTCTCCTTGAGACTGTGACTTCTGGCTTGTGCTTAAAAGCTTGAAGCTTTCTCTAATCCAATGTATTGGGTTACTAAATTTGATTTTGTGTTTTTAAGGTAGATTTCATTGATTAAATAAAATGCAACTACAAATTTGTTCTAACTTGTGTATGTGGTGAGTTTTTTTTCACCTTACTTAGTGTAAATTATTTTGTGATGGTTGCTTCACCTTCAGGGAGTTAGATTTGCTCCTGAGAATTCACGTTCAGGTTTTGATGTGAATTACAGAAGCTAATTACAGAATTAAACTATGATTTGGCTCTAAGTTTCAATAAAATATGCATATTTCAGAAGAAGTAAGACTAGGGTACTCCTGAAGACTGAAATACTTTAATGAAATTCAAGATAGAAAATGGCATTCAGTGAGCCAGAATGAAAAATTATAAAATCACATGCCTTGCTGGTATGACACAAGTATGGAAAACTCCAACAAAGCAACAACATAAATGTCCACAAAACCTTTGTTATAGATTAGCAGATTAAGGGTCTTAGGCTCATAACTGGTATCTTTTAGGCTCCCCCACTTCTGCTTAGCAGGGGTATACTCATGGCACCAGAAATCTGGGGGTGCCTGTTATTTATGTTAGCAGACCTTGGACTCGAAACATTAAGTTTTTCCAGCTGTTCATATCCTGTGGCTGAAGCTGATTAGCAGTGTTTGTATCTCAAGACAAATTCACACCTGAACTAGTTTTGTAATAATTGGTGCCTTCCCATCCTCAGCTAAAATGCTAACTCCGGTATCTGCAAATACTTGGTTGTACTGGTTGCAGGAAGTGCAGGGATATTGGAACATTGCACACAGCCTGTCGTTCTCTTGCTTTGGCATGGAGTCAGGGGGCTCACACTGCAGGGGACTGATCTCACTGTCCACTTTTGGCATCTGGAGGTACAAATTGAACCAGCATCTCCTGCTAGACATTGTGCACAGCCTCTGCTGCCCCGTTTGCAAGATTTGTGCATTTACAGTGGTTAGTGGAATCCCTGAACAGGCATCTAACTAGGGATTGGAGTCCAAGCCTCTTGCATCGCGAGGAAGTTTGTCTGCTGTTTCCTCCGGTAGGGTTGGTTTTTTTGGCAACAGCTCAAGTATCCTGCCTGTTAGCTCAGGCTATGGAAGCGGATCTGGCTTTCCCATGCAATCCAGAGCATATGGGAGGCAGCTGTGCTCACTGAGGAACCTGCACAGCTTGGATAAAGCAAGTGCTTGGGGATGGGCAAGGAGCTTTGCCAAAAGCAGAGAGGATTCCTGAGATGTTCCTGTCTGGGTGCTGAGCGCTGGATGTTTGTCATTCGCAGCTGCCACATGGGAAGGGAGCAGGCCTGAGGAGGCTGATGGCCTCACAAGGAAGGATGTGGCTTGGAATGAGGAGCAATGTGGAGCAGAAGGCCAGTGGAATTGGCAGCATAGGGTTTGGAGCTCTAATTTGGTGGGGGGAAGAATGATGTGATAAAGGAGGGGTGACTTTGCTCTGTGAACGTTTTGAGAATACTCCTGACAAGGTGAAACAGCTGCCAAAATACTAACACCTGGTACAGGGCTGGTGTCATCTCTAGCTGGGCACTGCATGTAGTCTTTACAAAAGTAAGAATTAAAGTCTGGGGTCTAGTGTCTGTTCTGCTTCAACATCCTCTTGTAAAAATACTATCAACTCATTAGAACAGGAAGAACAGTTTTAGGAAGCATCTCCTATTCCCCCTTGAAAATGACATCCACTTCCAGAGCTTGAAAAGGCTATGTATAATCATAGAATGATTGGGGACAGGTGAGACCTCGAAGACCGTGTGGTTCCAACCCCCTCTGCAATGGGCAGGGCAAGGAGTGAGGATATGATGAAATGAGGGGAGCAGAAGTCTGATATGCCACAGGAGCTGTGCCCTGGGGATGATCCCTGTGTCGCCTTGACCCTGTCCTCATCATCTGTTCTACAGATAGGCCTCTGTCCCTCCTACAAGGACAGGAAGGATACCCAACACAATGCCTTTTCTCCCAGCAGCTAGACAAGAGGGGATTGTGGAAAACTGCAAGGCATTTGCAAACCAGTTGCTGCCCTGGAAGGCAGACATTCCCAGGAAGCCTTCAGGAAGCAGCCTGGGAGCAATCCCTGCCTTCTCCCCAGCAAAAATGTTCCTCTGGGGGGCTCTTCTATGTCCCCTCAGCCTTGCAGTGCTATGGCCTCTCCCCTAGCCAAGCTGTCTCTGCTTTGTAAGCAGGTTCCTGGTGAACTTTTAAACAAATTTCTGGGAGATTTTCATGGGACAGTCCCAGAGGCAGCGTTACAGTCAGTGGTGCCTGTAATTTCCCATAAAAGCAGCTGTATGAAGCAGAAATCCTGACACAACCACCTGGACTAGCATATCTCACCATTTCAGGGTAGCCATGAGGGTTACAAAAAGACAGAGGTGATGCTCAGCCAGTGTTTGAGGGTAGTATATGCTCAGGGCCAAAAAAAAAAAAAAAAATAGGTAAAGTTTTCAAGACTGCTTCACTAATGTAGAGGCGGCTGAGAGGTTACAGCTCCAAGGAAAGTCTGCTAGGTGAAGTTGGAGCAAGGGGGAAACATTATTTATTCAGAGGAAGTTTTCTTAGCCCAATTGCATTTATTTTTTAATCTTCCAGATGTTTTCATTATCATTTAATGAGCATGATTAAGAATTTGAAGGACAGATATGACCTGTCCATTATTCTGGAGCTGACATGAACTCTTCTAAACTACAGTATTTGCTGAATAATCTTGAAAATAGCATTATTTTCTTTGGCATAAGTCTCCCTGCTGGGAAAATGCCTTTATTGGATTTTTTGCATAATCTGTCTTGATCCTGCAATTGGATTCCAGCTCTTACATCCTCTCTTCTCCCCACAGCAGAGCCAGTTAATGCCTCGCAGATGCAAGGGGGGAACCTGCATCAGTATGAATGATGTGGCAAAAGCTGGGCATATTGCTTACAGTTCCAGATACAAAAGCATATTTAATTTAAAAATTCCAAACAGACAAACCCCTTGAGCCATTATTGGCACCAGTTGGTAGAAGCAGGCTCATATTCATTCTGGGCTCATATTAATCATGGCAGTATATTGACTATGTTGAAATTACTATTTTGTTTTCTTTCACTCATAGGCAATAGTTGCTCATGAAGAGAACAGATACAATACTTCTTCCTGTAAATATCCCCAAGTGTCTCAAGGCTCTGGATGTTCCTGTTATTAGTTATTTATTTTTCCAATAGAAGAGGTATCACATTTTGTTTTCTCTTTCCAGTTGAGAGCTTGGATCACTTGGGTAGCATCAAACCTTGCAATCTAAGCAGGTGAGATGGTTTTGCTTAAAACTTCTCAAAATCCTACTTTCAGTTTTAACTAATGTACAGAGAGCACAGTGATGATGTGCTATGACAAAGCAACCTGCTATACTTCTCTATTATACCACAGAAACCAGGAACCTTGGCATATCACTGAAAAAAATAACACTTGAATTGTAAACTAAGAATGGTAACCATTATTTTTTTCCCATTGAGAGACAAAGTAAAATTAGCAGGAAAGTGGTGGTGGGTGGCACTGACAAGAAGCAGGGAAACAGAAGAGCACAGCTGGAGGACTGCAGGAGCAGAGACCAACATGCATCAAGCGATGTAAGATTGCTGCTACTGGAAACAGAATGTTTGTAATGGTAAACTTGGAAGTAGGAGAGAAAATCAGAGAGGCTCCACAATCTGCAAATCCAGAAAAATATTTAAATGAGTTGAGAAAAGGAGTGCTTTTATTGAACATGAATTTCTGACCTGTTTGCAGGAATGCAGATAATATGGCCATTTGGCTTCTCAAGGATGAAGTCCTCTTTAAAACATGTTCATATATACATATGAACATTTGAAGTAAGAGTATCTTCACTTTAAAGATAAGCTCATAGCTATAACATAACACTTACCAATGAACCAAAGGTAGTGTGAAGCTAGTGCTTTCCTTTGCAAGAGGAGAGATAGGCAAGAGGAGCTTTTAAAAATTTGCTAGAAATAAGAAACGTGAAAATGTATGGTTAACTAATAATGACCTTTGAAGTGTAAAGCTCAATTTTCCTGCTCATTACCAGTTTTCTTAAGGGAGACGCCAAAACCCTCTACCTGGCTCCTACTCTAAATACAGCACACAACCCAAAGATTAGAAGGTTATGTTTGAATTTTAAATGGGCTAGACTGAAATATTAATGATTCCTCAGCTTGGAAGAGCATTAAATGGACTGTCAAGTGAGCAGTGCTGAGGTTAGCCTGTTTTAATATTCTGGTGAAAAATCTGTGGCTCTTTCTAATTCTGTTGTGATCACAAAATGTAACCAAATGATGAGCACAGGGTGTCCCTAAAGTGAGAAGATACTCTGGCTTTTAAGCAGAGAGGAGGAAGACTAAACAGAGGGAGTGTTACTAGTGATGCTTGGAGAATTAATATTTCTCAGCCCTTCCTAAGTCAGTGCTCTGGGCTGGAGGAGCAGATGGACATTTGTGTACTTTGTGTGTGCACACACGTGTGCATACGTGCACCCTCCCTCTGGCAAGGACATGCTCAGGCTCTGTCCCCTCTCTGGACCTGGGGACAGGGAACTTCAGCAGCTGCACTGAAGCTCAAACAATTGCTTCCCCTTGGCCTTGCACTTCCCTGGCGCAGCTGGAACACAGTGTGCAGGGACGTGCCAGTGTTTCTGCTGCGCTGAAATTTCTCTGCCACCTGCTTATCAGATCATGCGTCTCTCCTTGCAGCGCTGCTGCTCTGTGGGGGACACAAAATATCCTCTTGAGGTGTATTTTCCCTGGTGTACCTGCCTCTGCCAGCCTCGGGACTTGGTGCCTCTGAGTGCTCTGCAGCCCAGCGTGGAAAAGGCTCTGCTCTCCGGGACCAGCCCGCGGCGGGACAGGGCTGCCGGAGTCCCTCCTGCCCCTTTCTTTGGCTTTCCAGTGCAGCCGCTGGGTGCAGGATGCTGCCGGGGATGCTGCCCGGGGATGCTGCCGGGGATGCTGCCCGGGGATGCTGCCCGGGGATGCTGCCCGGGGATGCTGCCGGGGATGCTGCCCGGGGATGCTGCCGGGGATGCTGCCGGGGATGCTGCCCGGGGATGCTGCCGGGGATGCTGCCCGGGATGCTGCCCGGGGATGCTGCCGGGAATGGTGCCGGGGATGATGCCCGGGGATGCTGCCGGGGATGCTGCCCGGGGATGGTGCCGGGGATGCTGCCCGGGATGCTGCCCGGCTGCCCCGCGGAGGGCAGGCGTGGCTGCGCTGGTGTGACGGCACCATCTAGTGCTGTCCCTGCACACCGCCGCTGCATGCTCGGCCGGGAGGAGGCTCAGCTGGGGCTTCTCTCAAAAACAAGCCAACAGGAAAAATCGACGCAGGCTGCACCTTCCGTGTGCGTAGAACCATTATCTCCTGCTTCATGACACCCCCAAAGGTGAAGAAATCGATGTGGCAAAGGCAAAAACTTCTAGCTGTTGTCTTCCCAGCTAGCTGAAATTCCACCCAGCTCTGGCAGCTGTTGAAGAGTAAAAAGCAAGGTAGAGTGTTGGCTTGCATTAGCGATGTATGTGCACAAAACACACATGTGAAATGATGGGCTGCTTTAGTGGGCTCTGAAGGGAAAATGCAAGTTCAGTTCTGGATTGCTGCTGATTTTGGAACATGAAAGTCTTCAGAGTGAGCTGCAAGCCACAGGAAAGGTACAGACCGGGCTTCTGGGCTGGGAGGCAGGGAGACACCAGCTTACCCCAAATGCCTTTGGCAGCAGATCCAGCAGAAACTGGGCTGCTGAGGCTCTCCTGCTTCCTGGGGTTATGGAGGGGACACCTGCAGTGTGAGGCAAAGGAAGCTGAGCAAGCACTGGAGTCATTAGCCAAGGTTAAGTGGCAATGCCTTCCAAGAGGTTCTTCAGCCTGTTTGCAGATACACCCAGTATGTACCACAGATGGTAAAAACCAGAGGAGAACCTCAATGAAAATAAAGGTAATGGAAAAGAAAAAGAGCCAACCTGTGTCTAAGAAAAAAGGAGAAAGCAAACTGGGGAAACAAACAGAGAAGCACCACTGAATATAAGTGGTTGTGGAAAAAGTACTTGGACAAAAAGCAAACTCTAAGTCATTTAAATGAACAGACAACACCTGTTTTACATCAATTAGCTGAATTTCCCTCTTCATAATAATCCCCTGGGATCCACACCCAGGGATGGTGGTGACAAAGTACAACTTCAAAAAAAGAAATGACCAAGGCAGAGGTTTTAGGGATGTGGTCTCGTAGGCACAGACGAGTACGGCATGGCAAGTAACAACTAACAGCAGATGATGGAGGCCCCCGGCGGTTGCTGCCAAACCACTCATTGCATCTGTGCCCAGCAAAGCTGACACAGTCACTCCTCTTAATGATGGATGGCAACTATCAAAGTGAAAGAAATGTTTTTCATGACCCCAGCACGGGGGGCAGATCAGATGAGGTTTGCTGTCATCTGTCAGGGACTTTACTATATTTGTCTATTCCAAAGCTTAAACCCTAGTCCTAGCATTTGTATAGCTCACGCTACATTGCCCGAAGAGCTGGAAATGTTAAAATTTCCACAAGAGGTCACTGTGAGGCAGTGCATCAGTGATTGAGGACGAGGCTGCTTCACAAAACCTGTGGACGCAAGAGCCCAGAGAAACTAAACAAGAGCCCAGTCACAAATTCATCTTTTGGGAAGTCACATGGACAGGTGGGAGACAGTTGTTACATGAAATCCAAAGGTTATCCCTGTCCCAGAATAAGAAACTAGTTATGTGCTGTGCCAGAGACTTTAGGAGGAGGCATATTCTAGGATTAAGTATAGTAATCTGACTACTCTATAATTTACTAGGGAAAAATGCAATCTGGGAATGGACCCCACAACACAGAAGTCCCTAGTGCTGTTGAAGAAAATCATAAATGTGTTTCAGTCACTGAGACTCATCTGCCCTATGTGGCCCCCCTCACTGTACATCCAGGTGGGAAAGAAGGGATATGGCTGTGGGCTGGAGCAAGAGTGACTGCCTGGACACATGCAATATCAAGCCACTTTGGGTTCCAAGGAGGATGTAAGAATGCAGTCATATGTTACAATTTGCTATAAAATAATTATGAAAAGAAAAATTATTTTGAATAGGAAGCCAGAGATTATGATTTTAGAGGAAGATCATGAATCTGGGCAGTGGGGTCATCATGAAGGCAAGTGCACTTACCCTCTAATAAAGCTTTTTGAAAAGCGAAGAGCATGAGTGTTTATTTCTGTGGTAAGCATGGACTGCCTCACCCCCAAAGCTTTTTACACTTCAGTGAAATCTGCATCAGAAAAGGCGGTAGGTGTAGCTGCTCCCTAGACCATTTTCTGCATTTGCTTAACTGAGACTTTCCCATCTCCATCTCTAAGAACTGCTTGGGAAAATAAGATAATCTTGAGAGAGTAAATTGTCGTTAATAAAACTTTCATAATTCTCTTCTTTCTATCAGATACACTGGTCATCCCTGTGGCATTTGGAGAGATGCCAGTCTTGGAGAACAACTGCCAAGGTTGTGGCAGAGTCAGGAGCTTTATCCATGGGGCTTCATTCAGGGATGCTGACAGTTATTTGAAGACCTTACCTTTTTTGTCATGGTCATGAAAAGCAATGCCTTTAATGCTCAGTGTAGCCACATGTGTGCTCCATGCCATGGTCTGCACAACAGAGCCAAGATCATGGAAGATATCTCAACCCACTCCCCTCATGGAGGACATCAAGGATTCCTCTGCCTCCTCCTCCTTTTCCCTATCATGAGACAGGACAGAAACAGGGGCGTGTCCTGCACATGCTCTCAAGGGAAAGGGAAAACTGAAGCTGAAATTAGAGGAGACTGAGTGCGAAGGGGAGAAAATCACATTCTGTTTAGTGGCTGCAGTGGTTGAAATACTTGTTTGGTGTCATTCCAGCTGAACAGGCAGTGTCCCACGCCTGCACCCTCCACTGTCTTTCTACACCCTCCCTCTTCCTTCAGCAGCTCTTTCGCAGCCCCATTCTGGTGGGAGGTTACCACTCTGTTTCTCTCCCAACCCTAACCCTAATCCTTGTCCTGGTTCTGGCTAGGATAGAGTTAATTTCCTCCCTAGCAGCTGGTGCAGTGCCATGTGTTCATACTCAGTGTGAGAACAGTGTTGATAACACCGTGGTGATGTAGTTGTTGCTGAATAGCGCTTACCCCAAGTCAAGGACCTTCCAGCTTCCCTCTCTCTGCCAGTGAGGAGGAGCAGGAGAAGCTGAGAGGGAGCATGGCCAGGACAGGAAATGGTCTGAGAGCGCTGGGGTTGTGGCCCTCTGGACAGGCCCAGCATGGCTGCTGCAGAGAGTGACTTTGCCACCAAAGTCCCTGTCAGAGGCAGTGCCATTCCTGTACCTAAACACTGCTTCTGCACGTCCTTGAACTCCCTGGGATCTTCTTTGGGTTCCTGAGAGCAGGAGCAACTCAGCTTTGTAATCTTAACACATTTCCTGCTGCAGGATGATACCAAGAAATGCATCTTCTTGGTCCCATCAGACACTGAAAACCAATTTTGCCACCCAGCTGGTAGGTTTTAAACACAGACTGAGAAACTGCCCTTGTCTACAGCACTTTGCAAGCTGGCACTTCTGCAAAACCTCCTGCTTCACTTCAGGCAGAGCAGTTCAGCTCTGTCCAGGAGACCTCCTGAAGCCCGGAGTGTCACTACTTTGGAAACCCTGGTTATGCTCAGTGGCAGAGACATCAGTGCTAAGTGCCACTGTCATTGTATCTCTATTTCCCAGCTCTCAGAGCCGTGTTTAATCACGTTCCTTGACAGCAATAGGAAATAGATGTGCTCATTTCCTCATGCAAGAGGCACCACGGAGGTGTGGCTCTGCAAGGGAGTACTGCTACTGGCAGCTGCATGACAGAGCAAATAAATCCTCTTGGCAGCAGCAGCTGCACTTTTTTCCTCTCACCATGCAAAACCTCAGCTCCTGTAAGCACTCTGAGGGAGCCCACCAGCATGGCCAGATATACAGTAAACCATCAGCTCACACTCCCTTGCAGTGGCTCTGAAGCAGGGAGATGTTTTCTATGGCACCGCAACACTAGATGACTTTCTTATGGGTCTACCATTGATACAGGAGCTGAGGACTTTTAATCTCTGTAGGTCAACTTCCTTTTCGAAGCATAAAACCTTTTCTTTAGAAGAAAGAGGTGCTATCTATGGTGGAGGGAAGGGTGGAAAAAGCATTAATACAGCCATCATTTTCAAATTCCTAGTATGCTCTTTTAAGACACAAATGCAAATCCCAAGCTAAGAGATTTCTGACCCTTGAGCTAAAGAGAACTGAAGGTAGTGCTCCCATTCCCTGGGACAAGTGTACCACTCTTCTAAGAGGAAATAGTTAATATAACATAAAAAAATCCCAAAGCAAGACAAAAAAATCCCAAACCAAAACAAAAAAACTAAACCCCACCCCCAAACAGGAAAGGTGGTGTCCTTACAGTCGTGATCACAACTTCACAGCTTAGCTGGCTGCTTCCTGAGTAGCTGCTCAGTTCTTTCAGGCTCTTCCCATTTAGTTTGAGCTGCTGTTTCACCACGTTGGCTTTCCACTCTATGTGGCACAGCTCTGCACACAGATGAAAGCTGATTCATATTTCAGCTGATTTCTTCTGCTGATTTTTGCTTTTGCTTCACTTGCAGCAGATAAACTCAGAAAAAACTGGTGTCATTGTGGCCATTTGCTCTGAGACATTTCATATATGACAGGAGAGTGATGCACAGCAACACTTACATCATTCAAGTCATGCCTGTAGCATGGTTTTTTAAAAATTAGTATCATACTACAGTTTCATTTAAAAGGGCATGAAAATTTTGAACCTTAATAAACTCAGTGAACAAGGATGAAGTTTCTACAAATTTTTTTTTTTCAGTTCTTGTGCACAAATCAGGACTTGTTCTGGGTCCCCATTCTATTATCAGTATTGCAAAGGTGCCTCAAAATGAGATTAAAAAATTTAATTCTGCATAAGAATGTAATAGTATCATATATTATTGAACAATTGTTACTCCATGTTCTGTGTATACATCTGTCTGTGTGCCAGCAGCTGGAGTGGTGCTGCTTTGGCGATGGGGCATCCCTTCCTTTCCTCAGCAGCTGCCAATCACAGGCTTTGAGTGACTATTTCTCTTCACATCCTTTGAGCAGTACTGTTGGGGTGGAAGGACCTGACCTTCCCCATTTTCCAGACTTTACCCTTTTATAGGACACTCAGGAAAGGCCTGCTCCTGCGGGGTTGGGAGGTTTGTGCTGGCAGTATAACACCAACAGAGAGGCTGTGGCCAGTGTCCACATTCAGGGCTGCCCCAAAGCCTGTGCTTGTCCTTATCCAGAGATGTGTGTGCAGCAGAGTTCCAGATCGCTGCTGCATTTGGTGCCAGACTGGCTCAGGTCAGGAGATGAGAGGGCAGCAGCAGAACCACAGCAGCTCTCACTTGGCTCCTGCTCGGTACTGCCAAGGCACAGCCCCTGCTGAGGCCCAGCCTTGCTGGCAGAAGTGCCCGTGGCTGCAGGAACAGCAGCACCTGCGCCTGCAGCCTGGCACAAGCAACTGCTTGGCAGCGCCTGATGAGCCTGGAAGTCTTTGGAGTTGTTGTGGTGCACTGGTTTATTTAGTTGTTCTCTTGCACTGGGTGATTGGGAATTTGCACAGAATAGTTTTATATTGCACTGAATAGCTTATGTTATATCACGTGGTTTGTTATCCCTTTCCCCCATCCCATGGTCTTTCCCTCCCCCGTCCCGGTACCCCTGGTGGTCCCTCCTGGGTTACCCCTCCCCTCGCCATTCCTCACAGTATCCCATTGGCTGTGGACCTCTTCCTCTGTCCCCATCCCGGGGTATAAAAGTTCCGTGCCGCCAGGGAACACCCGCTTTCTCCCAAGGGTTTGTCCACCCTGTGTGTCTCTTGGAATAAAGGACAACGTTTCCCACGTGGAGAAGAGCGCTTCTCAATCTTTTACCTGCGCCTATGAATTATCATGTGGGCAAGGGTCTATAGCTAGGCCGGAGTGAACCCCAACAGCCCGGCAGAAAACACGATATTTCATGGAATGAGCAGCAACAAGCCACAGGAAAGGTGTAGACCAGGCCTCCAAGTTGGGAGGCAGCGATACACCAGCTTACCCCAAAAGCCTTTGGCAGCAGATCCAGCAGAAGCCAGGCTGCTGAGGTTCTCATCCTTCCTGGGGTGATGGAGGGGACGCCTGCAGCGTGAGGCAAAGGAAGGATGAGCACCCTCACCCCCAGCCAGGCAACTCTCTTGCTCATAAGCATGTGCTTCAGTCAGTTCCTGAGTTAATGAACGTGTGAATTGTTGAAGCAACACAATGAAAAATCAGACTAATTTGCCAAAAGTGGATTGAAGCCTGGCTTGACTTTTACCTGATAAGCTCATGAAATAAATCTTGATTGACAGAGTACATTGCTCTGTGAATTTGAGAGACCCAAAAAAACAATGGCAATATAGAAAATAATTCACTGCTGAAACTAGAATTGCACAATACAGTGGTAACAAAATAGAAAGTGCTTTAAAGTATGGTTGAGAGATTAAGGATAGAAGGAAACAATGGATTGATCAGGAAGCTCCCTTAGAAAGTGCATAAGCTGCTTCAAAATGAGTCCTGACACAGTCAGCAGATTGGATACAGGCTGTGGGTCTGAGCTGAGGCATGCTGGAGTGCTGGGCACCTCCTCCACACTCCACAGAGCAGCACAGTAAGTGAATGTTTGTACTAACTTTAATTTTGTGGCTCTGCTTCTCTCCTCCCTGAGCAGATTTCCTAAGGTTTCAGGAAGGCTTCAGCTTTGGCCAAGGCAATAAGCATGGACTGAATATGAGGAAGTCCTGCTGGCAGCTCCTTTGGCATTGAAGCACTGGCACCTCAGGGAATGCCAACAGTCACTGCCAGCTGCTCCAAGGCCACGCTTACATCTTACATCTCTTACATCTTGGCACACGTGACCTGTTCAAAAGCATGGATGCACCAACATCACAGCACCAGGGCTGTACTGCAGAGGAAATGTGTTATGTGGTTTTGGCCAAATTTCATCTAAATCTATCCTTCTTAATGGCAGACTTGATAGAAGCCCATATTTTCACAGTGAATTTCTCTTATTTCTAGAGATGATCACAGATAATTTGGCAAATACACATTAATGGTGTTGCAAAAGATTTCTTGATTCTATTTTGTTCTACTTTTGGTGTGAGTGGGATTTCATTATCCAGTGACAATGGGCATTTTTACAAACAAAAACAAGTGAACAAAACAGGAGCTACAGAAATGGAAACATTCTGTCTCAGAGTAACAGCTGGACTATTTGAACAGCCAGCTTCCATCACCACTGGTAGTCTGTCACCTAGATTTCATTAACCAAAGTATGCTGCTGTAATTAACAGTGTAACATTTACAGTGTCGAAGTAGGAATTTAATTGGTTTTAAATTTTATTTTTTTAAAGTAAATCGATTACTCCTAATCATTCATAACTATGAAGTATCTTAAAACACTTGTTAATTTTTGGGAAGCAATAAATATGAGAATTGATGACAGAACTCCAACATTAACTTCCCTTATATGTGTTTACTTTTCAAGATTAAAAGGTGTGGAAATACAATCAAGGAAAATTACTTGAACTTGGTTAAGAATTAATCAGTTTGATCTTTAAGTGCTTGGGAAAAGTATAGCTAAAGAATTGCATTACTCTCCAAAAAGGCAAAATACCCAAACAAGGTAATCCTCCAGTTAAGCAGATTGGGAAAAAAACATTGAGATTGTGATGCCAGCAAGGTACCATAGCACCTGCTTGAGTCTAATCAGGTCTCCTTTAAAAATAGATGTAAAAGACGTTGCAATGCCAAATAAATTATTTAAAGTAAATAGAATTAAATTGGTTTCTTTTTTTTTTCCCTCTTGCAACTGACAACTTTTTGTGACTGAGGCTGTTATTTTATGGGATTTGAAGAGCCAAACAGATTTTTGAAACACCAAGACAGCAACTGAAGGCTCTGCAGTGTAAACAGTAGCACAATTTTAAGTATTCTATGTTTGTAATACAAGCATATTCTGATAAATTCTCTCCCTGCCGAAGCAGAATGATTATCAGACCAGTGATGGAGAAGATACTTGATGGAAAAATATTGACTGCAATGGACTGCAAACTTCACTTTCAGAAGTGATAATCCTCTGCTGGAGCAGAGAGATTTGTAGGTGTTTGGTACTTTTGAAGTCAAGGCAGAGATGTCAAGGGACATGCCTAGGAAATTACTTTTGAAGGTACACCTTTGGAAAAGCATGGAGCAGAATTTCCAGCACACGGCCTTGAATGATGGCAGATTTTCACTGACTTCTCAGCAGTTCCTGCCAAGATGTCTGCTTTTGTTTGGTAGAAAATTCACAACTTCAGCAGGTGAGCAGACTGAATGAGCAATGAGCAGCTCAGTCACAAATCTCCAAGTCAAACTGAAAACTAAACCCTGGAGTTATCTCTTACTGTAATAATAATTGAGAGGGTTTAGAAAAGGAAGCTTGAGCAAAACTGCATTTGTGCTGCAATTCCCCAAATTCTTGATGCAGCTGCTAATAACCAGAATATACTGTTTCTAATTTCTTGTAAAGGAACAAAACTGCTCATGAAGTTGAAAGGCAATGACTTAAATATCCCAAAAGAGCATCAGACAATAAAAGGGTATTTAAAAGAAACCATTATCATAGCTCAACACATATTAAAAGTCTCTTTATTGTGTTTTTTCTTTTTCTCTTTACCTGACAGTGTTATTTCATAAGAATAAATATTAACAGGTGAAAGTATCTCTGCTGAGCCAGGACCATCATAACCAACTCCTTCCCTGGCTGCTTGTTTCCCTGCCCTACCCTGCTCCTTCTTGCTGGGCAGCACACCAGCCTGAAGGCCACGCTGCCTTCCAGAGGAGCTACCTGTCCACGTGGGAGTCACCACTTCCCATCTTCTGCATCCCGAGTGTTGCCAGCAGCAACACTGGCTTCAGTAAGGCTCTTCCCAGCTCATCTCCGTCTCTGCACAATCTGTGAGTTCTTCAAAACCTTCTGCAGAGCTAAAATAAGGAACAGGCTTGACAGAAAAATAGCTTCTTTCAAGACTGGTTGTTTTTTACTTGAGTCCATTTAATATGTAACCTAGCAAACATCATGATGTATAAAGAGTGGAGAAGGAGAAGTGAGAGCAGGAATAATGTCTCACAACAAATGCTGCGGCCACGTGCATCCTTACACAACCAGCCATCTGGGGAGTTGAGCTGAACTGCTGTACTTTGCCCCACAGCAGAACTGGAGCACTGGATTAAAAAAAAAAAACAAAGCATCTAAGCAGTAACTAACAGCTGAGGTGGTAGCACCTTTAGCAGCTTCAGTCATTTTGGAAATGAACTTGTGACTATCCCCTAAACCACAGACACCTCAAAAGCTGATGTTACCCTGAACTAGGAAAGGTTTATTCTTTTGTTTTTCTATTCTGAGAGCATTTTGGACTAAGAAAGATGAAACAAAACCCACATTTAAGGAAATTATACTGGTAGATGAAGGACCTAAAGTTTTAAAATGGGCAGCACTAATATAATTCTGTAAGATGTCATTTTTTTACCTCAAAATACTTCTATATGTTGAAGTCAATTGATTTTAAACCTATTACTCTAATAAAAGACAGATAATAAAATCAATATCACTTACAATAAACTTTACAATAATGGTCACATTATAAAAAGCTGGGAAAAAATCTAGCATGTAGAGACTTTTTGTGCTAAATCCACCTCAAGTTTCAGTAAGCTCATTGTTCACCTGTGTGATGGAGGTTTTAGTCTGATAAACAGAATACATTGCTTGGCTTTTAAACTGATTCAACAAGAGCTCATCCAGGAAGACCGAACACCAACAACCTTTCACCTTCAACTCAGTAAATCATATCCCATTTAATTCATTTTTTATTCAATGAAATGATGTATAAAAACTTACAAATCTGAGAACTTAACTATACACAAAAAGATGATATTCAGTTTAAACGTATACACAGAGAAGAGCTGTGGTTTGTGACTTGCCCTCTCCCACCCCTCCCCCCAAACACACACTGTCTCCATTTACGATGGGGCACTTTTTCTGTCCACTTAGACCTTCGGTTGGCCCAGTAATTACTCAGTGGGCTTCACTGCTGCTGTCAGTTTAGGTTTTTAGGCTACCAGCAAAAAATCTGGGCATCTATATAAAATAATAAAAATCAACAACTTGATTTTTAACACAAAGATGCAGTACTACCATCAGCAGTAACTAAAACTACAGAATTCACCCTTTCAGTTTTTGCAGGCTTTGTCTTGGCTTTCAAAGTAACTCATAGAGCAGAATTTCCCAGCCAGCACTACAGATTCATTTTAAAACAACCATGATCACCTGTTGCTAGAACACCGCTTTTCCTTCCTCTTAACTCATGCCATTAGACCAAATAAAATCACAGACATTCCTTGCCTGAGTAAGGGAATAAAGCTTTTCTCTCTCCTTTCATCCAGAATGACTCAAAACTCTGTATACCTAACAACACACGCATGTGCTGCACTAACGATGGTGCAGTGCTCACCAGTATGCCACTTCTCTAGTTTCCTTGGTAGCTTGGGTGACAACACTTACCTACTGGCTTCTCTTCAACAGGTCAATAAAAATGCACACAGCTCAGGACGTTTCAAATTTGGTTAAAAGCAACCTGTGCAATCACTAGCTTTGTCAAACAACTAAAAGACATTCCAGGCTGAATCTGAGAGCAGACGGCCAGTTACTTAAAAAGGATGTGTGCATTTATTTACCTGTACCAAATATACACACAGACACTTTATATATATATAAATCTTTATACATATACAGTATTTATATATATATATATAAAGATTGCCATCACATTACTATTACAGCTACTTAAGTCAGAATTTGACTAAGTAACAACTTTGCTTCACTCTAAAACAGATACCCAAAGGCATACTTGAAGGAAAACATAGGGCTAAAAGAAAACCAACACCCTCAGCTCTTTTTAACTCAATGAATAGAGATTTCTGCATTCCTTGAGGAAAAGTTCTGAGGGCTTAGGTTATAACCTTAATCAACTTGCATGCGGACTTGTAAAGAGCACGGTGTTTAATCTGCCAGATCTCAAAATGCCTTCTACCAGGGAAATAAAAATACATATATCCTTTGCTTACCAAACTGATACTCTGTTTCTCATTACACTCATCATTGTATCTAAATACACTTTTAAGCAATCTAAATTTTGTTTAAAATCTATTCAATTTGGAATAACTAATACTATCAACATAGTTAGCTGGATTGTTTTTTCACATGTTCCTTTGTATTAAAATCAATTTTGTTGTGGTTTGATGCAAGAGCTTTTTGTTTGTTTTGGTGGGAGAGGCAAAGTCCAATTTCCTAATGTGCCAGTACAGTTCTGGTTGCTGAAGACAAAGGGTGGGAAGGAGGTTGCTGGAAAAGATGGTGGGGTAAGTGAGGTAAGAGGTAGGGGGAGGAAAAAATTGATTTAATAAAAAATGAGTAAAGAAACTTTAAAAAATTGATATAGGTTTCACATTCAGTCTAACAACACTGCTTCCTGCTCCTTTTTGATGGAGGCTAACACTGCGTTATCAGTCTCTGTGGCTTCTGTGTCCCCACCACCTAACAGAATGGAGCGATCTTCTTCTAGTGTAAAGACAGAGTTTTGATTTTGGCACGAATGTTTGACTACTTCATTGGGAGTTGAAAAAGTTTTGTCACACAAGTTACATTTGTAGGGCTTGTTGGTCTGTACTAGCATGTTGTCCATTTGACTGCCTTCCTCAAAAGTACAGAGCTCCAGAGTCTGTTTATCCACCATCGTGTACGTGTCCATGCTCTGGTTTAGGCACACGTGTCTGGCAGCCTGGTTAGCCCTACAAAAGCTTTTGTCACAAGTGCTGCACTTGAAGGGCTTGCCCGTGTGTATGTACATGTGCTCCCTCCAGTGGCTTTTCTGAATAAATTTGCGACCACAGATGGAACATTCATATTTCCGTCTCTTTACCTCCCTCTCTTGATCTGCCTGCTCCAGGTTGTCAATATCTGCGATATCGGAGGGGGGAGGTGTCTCTGACTGCTGCTGCCCATCAATTATTGGGGAGTCTGAGATCTGCTGCAGCTCGCTGTCACTAATCATCCCCGCTTCAGGCACTTCCATGGCATCTTTATCAGCTGTGTTGTTACAGAGAGACAAAGAAATATTACTTTCTCCCTGCTGGCTAGATGTGAAGGGAACTCCCGTGTGGATCTGCAGGTGCTCCCGCAAGCTGCTGCGCAGGTTGAACCGGCGACCGCAGAGGTGACAGGCATAGTACTTTGGGAAGCTTCCATTCCTTTTCATAATGCTTGGCTTGACATGTGCTATTGTGAGAGAGGCAGGCTGTTCATCTGAAGAAGATGCTTCCATATTGGCCTCTTCTCCCGAAGGTGAATTATTACCAGCAGCAGATACCAATTCTGGAGATAAAGAAGATGGCAATGGGTCAGAAGCAGACATATTTGTCCGGGTCACTTGTGGCAGATTTGCACCCAACTGTGACAGCTGCGAGCCTTCAGAAGCCTGCTCTTGGTTCATCCGGGATGTCTGAGGCCGTGGTTCTCGCCCAAGTTTGTCAGTCGCTGACGTAACCTTAGTGGGATGCCTTATCTGGTGATCTGCAATCTGAATGCCATATAATGAAGATGCTAATGGAAAGACTTGATCCGGGTGAGAAAAAGTTCCCTGACTTGCAAGGCTGGCCTCTTGAATTAGTGGATATGCATGCAGAAACTTTATTCCCTGTTCTAGTCGAACTGGGTCAATGAGTTGTGGTGCCATCTTCCCAGTGTACATCAAATGCAAGAGATAACTGAAGATATCTGGCTGTATGTCGGTCGCTTTCAAACGGACACATTCACTGAAAGGTGAAACAAAATTATCAATAAGACATAAAGAAAATATTTTTTCCCAGTTCTAGGTTATTCAAGCCTTGATAAAAATAGGAGGTTTCTACTTAAATTCAAAAGTCAGAATCTGCAATAAATATTAAGGGAAATGCCTTACTGTGAAAGAGCTAATCTTAGGAGCTACTTGAAAGATGACTTCTTTCCTCGGTGAAGTAACTGGCTTGAAAGAAAACCTGTACCATTTTAAATTGTTGTAAATGTGTTGTCACACATTAATATATTTTGTAAACTGCAAAGACATTTCCCCTCTTTTCTTGGCTGGATTCAAACAGATCTGTAGCTAAATTACAGCCTGCTCGCACGGGAGCTCTAAATTCACAGTCCAATAAACTTTTCTCAGTACTTAGCCCTGAAAACACCTAATTCATCTGGCACTTGCCTGCTGGGCTTCTATGTCCTACTAGGGTTTACAGCTACAGTTCAGCAAATGTGCAGTATTGTGCTATCCCAAGTGCATTATGATTCAGAAACCATGTGGGACAGGGTGTGAATTCACCTGGGGATCTGATGCAACAGGTGTAACCCCTGGAATCCAGGTTCTTTACACAGCAGAACAGCAGATTTTTTCCTTGAATAGGGAGGGAGAAACAGCAGCACCAGTGGACTGCCTGGCCAGCCTAGCAGTCCCTTGATTAAAGCACTCGAAGGGAGATGCTTTGGCTGTGATCCCCTCTTCAGCCCAACAGGACTGAAACCAACACCCCCCTCCAGCTCAGAGTGTGCCCGATGCATCAATGCTCTGGACTGAGACAGCTACCACTGCTCTAGCTAAGCCTGCATCTCTGTGCAGAAAGTAAGGCAAGGTTCACAGAAGAAGAAAACAGGGAACATCTTTTTGAGGTCAGTTAGCTAACTGGAGAGGAACTGGGATTCTAATTATTTTTCGTAAGTATTTGTAGCTCCTCTATTAAAAACAAACATAAATAAACCACAAAAATACAAAAATGGACATGATTGCATGCTGTGGTTTGAATGCTCTAACTAGAGAAGGCTACCAAGCTGAGGAGGAAATTATAGCCAATTCTTCAGTTTCTTGAGGTGCACCCTTTTTGAGCTCTGTGACTGCTTCTGAATTCAGATATATGACGCAAAAGTAAACTTGCAATGATGTCTTTCAAAGATGACTGTGTGCTTTTGAAGGAGCATCAAGAGTGATAACATCTGCCTGCAGTCTTTTTTCAGAAGTGCAAATGCACTTCTGTCCTAGCAGTTCACTTCTGGCTAAGAACTCTTAGCCAAAGAGTTAAGTGTGAATCACTTAACTAACTTTTTGAGTTAGTTCAAGTATTTTGGAAAAAGACCAAAAAATCTTTAAATCTCACACTCTGGTGATCTTTTCAATCTCCTCAATGTTAGCCTGTGGTACAGAAATAATAAAAAAAAAAACCACTGAAAGAAAAATACCACAACGCCCCTTATTTTCCACCATTATACAGTATTCTATTATTTAATTGACAATAAACTGCAAAGAAATTAAACACATATATCTCTTTTGTAAGTTTATTTCTCACAATCTCCTAGCAAGTACTTACTGGATTGTATGTAACATTACACAAACGTTAAGAACAGTGTCAAGACAGAGTAGAAGACAGTGATTGGGGGAAGGAAAGTGCAGGAGAGAAGACAGGATCCTTGAAGTATTCAATTGTAGAAATTCAATTTTCTATGTTTTGTTAAGGATAAAGAACTTATGCTAAATTATAAAATTAGTGTTAATGAATCACAGTTTGACTTTAATATGTTTGAAAGTGAGGTTCTAGTTTGCAGTTAAGACGCTCTTTATGTCATAACAAGAAGCAAAAAGAACATTTTGTTGCTAGACTTCCTTAGCTTAGTTAGCTGAACAACATTTAAATGGTGAACCTTTTTAGAGTTACCTGGTTTGATGAACAAACAACATCTTGAAGTAGTTGGAGAAAGAAGCGAGGACAGATTTGTGTGCCTTGAAGTAGACATCCCCAATGGCAACTGTGCAGTCACACAGGAAACCGAACTCTCTCTGAGCATTTAGCTGCTGCAGCAGAATAAGTCCATGGTTGGCCAAATCCATTTTTTTACACTCTGAAAAGCAAATGACTTGCATGTAAAACTTTACAGTAGATGCACAGATGCAACAGTAGCTGTCTCTTAACAGATATTTTCTCCAATATCCAGATGCCATACTTTAGTAACACATCTTAATCCCAAGTTACTGTATAAGATACCTTACACATAGGCAAGGATTTCTCTTTCATGATGGGAAATGCGATTACCAAGGTGTGAGTGATTTGCCAAGGCTCAAAGAGCAAAGGAGAACCAGGACTAAAGTGTTGTGGAAAGGCATGGTGTGGGTACTTGGATACAGAAATATAAATAGCTAAGGAAGAGGAAGATATATTAACAAGTAGTAAAAACACCTATACAGAGTGGGAAAAAGGAAGCCTTTTGGTTGCCACTTGTCTGCTCAAATAGGAAAACTGATTTTCCATTCTGATGTTAGTCACTCTCACCTACACCAGCAGGAGAGACACAACCCAATAAAAGACAAGTTAGATACTTTTAACCTGGATTTTCAGTGTCTCTGTATATCTTTTACCTAAAAGTTATGAGTCCATCCAGCTGAATCCAAGCCCAGCATTAAATAACTGAACATTGGTGATAGTTATGCCCTCTCCTGGGAAATACCCAATACATACCTCAATCTTCCCAGGCTCAAACAGTGAATTCATTTTAGGTATTGGCAACTCAGGACTATCAATACAGGATATTGATATCCTGTATAGAGGGGCCAACCTTTTCACCTAACAACTATTGATCTATTTATTGAGACCAGCCATAATAGCATTTTTAAGAAGTCTGCATGCCTCATGCCTGCCTAGAACATCAAGAAACTCAAAGGGTGAGAGGTGCAGTTCTGTCCACTGCAGGTAGGATAACCAACAATGAAATGTGGCACTGACCCGAGCCCCTCTAGGCCAGGGCTTCCAATGCCCCTCACCCTCCTCGGCACCTCCTTGTACCAGATGCTGGAGGCTGCCCATGAAGAACTACAAACTTTTTCTCAAGGATTAAAGGGCAGTCTTGGAAGCAAAAATTGGTAGCTCTGGGGGAAAAAAATACACAGGAAAACACATCAGGACAGCTACCCATGGTTGGATGGATGGATGAATATAGGGCTAGTAAGATCAGCAAGTGGAAACAACCTTCATCAAAGCAAATAGAGCTTTGGACAAAAGTGAAAGTATGAAGCAATATAAATCTGTACATAAACATACAAAAACAGCAAGAGAAGCCAACAAAATTCCTGGCCATGTAATGCTCAGAACAGAAACAGAATAGAATGAGAAGGTGAAACTAGAAGTGGATAAAAATTTTTATAAAAAGTCTTGGGCATTTTCCCCTCTAAACTTGAAAGCGAGTTATCGGAATTTAAATCAGGTTCAAGCAGCTAGTTTCTTATATACAGTAAAAGCACAGCTTTTTGGGAAAGAGAACCGAAATGTCTTCCACATATGCCAGTATGTTTAGTCTCTCGAGAAGCAAGTATTTCTACTTTCTGGACAGGGAAGAACTCCCTCACATTTAAAGGAATAACCAGGCTGACCAAATGCATTTTTTTGCATTCAGATTAGATCAGAACTCACTGGAGACAAGGGTGTAAAGATAAAGAAAGAAATACAGTGTAAGATACAGCTGATTATTTTCTTACAGTTAATAAGAGAAAAAGAAGTTAGGTTTTAACTCTCTTTAGGTACATATCCTCCTCTCTAAACTAATGCTTGGATAACTAAGTTTGTACATACAATATGCTAAGACTCTCTCTCTCTCTCTCTCCACAAGAGGGAATACTTGCTGTCAGCAGGAACAAAAATCATATTTGATGTTATTTAATCCTGCAAGATGCCTCATGTGGGTGATGTTACAGAAAACATGCTAGATTTTTTTTTTTACCTTTGATTATTGTGTTCTACATTTTAAAATTCAGTCTAGTTTGCACTTGGACAACAAAACTTGCCAAGCAGAGCAAACCATTGATGTGAATGCACTCCAAGCCAGACAAGCATTCTTTCTAGTTATTACCGTCCTAAGTGTGTTTAGTTTGGAGCTTCACTCTTACCCCGAACAGCAAGCCCTTCCTTAACGACCTGAATTGAACTTTTAAAAAGATGATACATGTGCACAACATTGTGTTTTGCATGTATCTGGACGATATCTAAACGCTCTAGCTGAAAGCACTGCAGTAATTACACTCTACGGAAATGACAGGGCAGATGAAAGGAGCGAGGAAAGCACTTAGCACATTACAGGTATGCGTGTGCTCAGGAATTTTACCCTTAGCTAAATGAAGCGGCGATTAACACCGGCACGGCCGTATTTCAGCGCTGACCGATTCAACAAGTGTGTGAAATGCTTCTCGTGCCCGAAACCCCGCGGGGACAGCGCTTCCCTGCCCGGCCCGCTCCGCCGCGGCTTTGGAAGTTACCTAATCTGTTCAGCGGGGCCGAGCCCGTTCGGGCAGGGCGCTCGCTGCGGTGACCCCGCAGGGAAAAGGGGGCGGCACAAGCCCAGGATAACACC
Source organism: Onychostruthus taczanowskii (assembly GCF_017590055.1). NCBI lineage: Eukaryota > Metazoa > Chordata > Aves > Passeriformes > Passeridae > Onychostruthus > Onychostruthus taczanowskii. Next base: position 11,164,638 of record NW_024505892.1, read on the forward strand.
GGGGAAGCGCCGGTACCGCACCGCGGCAGTGGGCCGGCTACGGGCAGCCAAGCGGGCTGGCAGGGAACAGCTCGGGCACGCCGCTTCCCGCTCTGCCCTCGCACCCCGGGCAGCGAACCTCGACAGCACCGAGCCCGCGGCGCCGCTCCCGCTCCGACGGCGGAAGGCACCGGCGCGGCCCCGGCCGCTCACAGACGTGCCGCACCTCCCGCAGCGGCGGCGGCAGGCGCCCGCTCGGCCTTCGCCCTCAGCCCGGGCGGCGGGCGGGACCCGCGATGGGCCTTCCGTGCCTCCCAGCCCCGCCGGGGCGCTCCCGCCTTCTCCCGGCCGGGGGCGTGTCCGGCCACGCGCCCGCTCCATGCCCGGAGCACGCTCGGCCCCAGTGCGGGAGCGGACGGCGCTCTCCCATTGGCCGCCGGGGCGGAAGGCCGGGCGGCCGCGCGCCGCTCTCACTGGCTGCGCCCCGCCCCTCCCTCCTCCCGCTGGCCCCGCCCACCACACCCCCCCGCGCACGCCACGCGCGCACGGACGGGACCGAGACGGCGCGCGAGACGCAGCGCGAGCGGAGCCGCCAGGGCGCGCGAGACGGGAAGAGCCGCCGCCGCCGCCGCCGCCGCCGGGGCCGGCCCAGCCCAACC
>NW_024505892.1:11165296-11193600 GCF_017590055.1 Onychostruthus taczanowskii
CCCCGCCCCGCGCGCGCCGGATCCCGCTGCTGCTGCTGCCGCCGCCACCGCCGCCGAAGGGGGCGGGAGGGAGGCAGCGCGGGCCTCAACCGGCCGAGCCGAGCCCCGCGCCAGGCGGCACCGGTCCCCCCGACCTCCTCCCTCTCTCTTCCTCTCTCTCCGCGACCCACCCACTTCCCTCCGGCACGGCCCGGCCCTCCCCTCGGTGCGCACCCATCCCCCCCCGTACCGTGTCCCGGATGGAGCCGCCTGGCCCGGCCCGGTCCGGCCCGGTCCGGTCCGGCGGGGATTCACCGGGCAGTTCCACCTCCCGCCCCGCAACCCCCTCGGCCCGCTCGGACCCGGCGGGGCCCGGGGAGCCCCTCACACACAATGCGGAGGTAGGGCCGAGCAGGCCCCGCCGCGCCCGGGCCGCCGCCGTCTCCGCGCCCGGCAGCAGCAACAACGGAGTCAGCGCGGCGGCGGCGGCGGCGGCTTTTCCTGTCCGGTTACGTTCGGGTCACATGACCGGGAGCGGAGCACAGAGGCTGCGGCGAGGAGCCCCCGCCGTGGGGGAGGGGAGGCGGCGAGCGCTGTGGCGGCAGCGGGAGACACCCAGCCCCCGCCCCTCCTTCCGCGCCCGCCCCACCACCGGGAACGGGAGCGGCCCTCTCGCCTTCCGGGCACCCCCGGGGCAAAGCTGCTGCTCCCGTACTAGCCAGGCGCGCTGCCCCTTTAAAACTCCCGGGCGGCGGAGGCCGGTGTAGCCCCCCTGCACCCCCCTCCGCCTCCAGCGCTGCGGGATAACGGGGATCGTGGCGGCGTGAGGGGATGGGATGGGATGGGATGGGACGGGACAGGACGGGATGGGATGGGGCGGTGCTGTGCCGCTCCCGCCGCCGCCTTCCCGGCGCCCGTCCGTCCTCGCCGTGGCGGCAGAGGCTTCTCGGTGCCGCCGCCGGGGGGCCCCGAGCGGCTCCCGCCGGGCGGTGCTTGGCGGCGGGTGTGGGATGGAGGGATGGATGCCGGCGGGTTCTGCCCCTGCGCTCGCTGCCGGGGAGGAGTGACGGGCGCAGGTGCGTCCCGGCGCTTCCCGCGGACTTGCCGGGGATGTGGGAGACGGGGACGGGCCGGCAGCGGCGGGACGCGGTGTCCCGGGCCTATCGGGCACGAACTCTGAGAGAGCCGGTGCCCTCCTCCGCGTCACCCTGGCTGCCGTCCAGGTGTCATTTATAGCAAGTCTCGCTCCGGTGCGTCGGGAAGGGGCGGCGTGGGACCGATCTCTGTGAAACTGACCTGGGCACGCCGTGGCTGAGCTGTCAGATGGGAGGTTACAAGATCAGTTGTCAAAAAGAGTGATTCAGAGTACAAACGTGGAAAGGTTGGGTCTCCTTGCGGTCTCTTCAGCTGGATGCAGGTTATTTGAAGTGGGTATTCTTAACTTGCCTTTCTAAGGGATGATATAGCTGCCGTATGTAAAAATCACATCTGCAACTTCCCACAGTGGCAGACCTGGTTGTGGTGGAGTGCAGAGGGAAGGTGGCTGTAGCAAGGCCTCATTTTTTCCAAATCCAAGGCATGCTGTAGAATAATACATGGATGCTTATAAAACTGCATAAAGAAGTACACCAACAAACGTACTTGGAAAAAAATTGTTGGTCTTGCAGAAGTTGCTAAGTCAGAGCTGTTAGCATGGAGCAGGGATGCTGTCTTCTACAAGAGGCCGGGAGGCCCTTGGATGTGATTTCCCCAGGCAGGGAATCAGTCCAGGGACAGCCCAGATACATCTGCTAAGCAGAGCAGTGGCATGGACAGAACCATTTTCAGAGAGCAACTTTGTCACTTTGTTGAAGTCTTGTGGGAAGATGTTTGGCCAGCAATAGGTAAAGGGGGTTCCTTTGCACCCCCTGCCCTGGAGCCCTGCTCCCGCTGCCCTCCAGTGTGCTTTTCATTGTTGATGGGGAACAGCATATGCTACAATGCCAGCTGTCTGAATTAGGTCCAGATGATTATTACATTTTAGGATACTTATTTAAGCAAACATTTAGGGGCCTAGCTGTACGTGGGATGTTGTTTCCATGGTAATTAAATAAGATATACTATGGAAAAAAAGGCCCAAACTTTGAACTTTGCGTCTTGACAGCAGGTGTGCTGATGGGGAGGAGGAGTCTTGTATCTTGTCTGGTTTGTAGATCCACAGATAATTGCAGCCATCCCAGACTGTTGTTACTTCTACAGGGTCTAAACTGATAAAGGATTAGACCAGTTTTATGTGAGTCTGTCTGACTAAGCCATCTCCCACTGAAATTAATGGATATCGTGATAGGCACAGCTTGATTCTTTGCATCAAATAGCTCATGAATATTAATTTATTTACCCAACTTAAACTGCATTTGAAAAGTGCAGGAAAAAACCAACAAACCAACCCCAAAATCCAACAACTTTTCATTTTAATGGAGCTAGAAGCTGTCTGCTGCTGTTCCAGTACTTAGAATAAAGCATCTGAACAGAACCTAATCTTTAAGACCCATCTCAAATAGCTGAAATCTTAAAAACATGTCCATTGTAGTTCAGCACAACTCTTGGAGTTCTGCTACGTGAGCATGTGGCAGAAAGTTTATAGAGTGTATTTAACCGGTCTACTTGGCAATTTTTCCCCTGAATGGTTTCCCTTGCATTTCAGTTTTGCAAGCTAAATACAAAGTAAAGATAGTAGATGGGCATTTGTACTCAAGTTGCTTAGTGTTTGATGATCTGTCTCATTCTCCTGGAAGATATTGAAAAAGTTATATAATTTTTAATTTAACTGAGTGGGCTACTTAGGAAAACCAGTGTGTTTCTGGCAAATATCTGGCAGGCTTTTCGGCCTGTTTTTCTCTTTTATGCTGAACTTGGCATTTGTGTGGGATTCTCCTCTGTGCTGTCTCTGAAACTGGAGAAAAAATTAACTTGGCTATGGTTTATTTGTATTATTAACAGCTCATAATTCAGCTGTAAATCACCTTTATTTATACTGCAGTATTTGAATCCAGCAATAATGAAGTTTCTAATCCTATTAGATTCAAGGCCTGTTGGAATCTGTAGAAAGATGGTTGTGTTGAGTGTAATGTTGCCAAACTTCACAACTCAGTACTGACTGACACCTGAGACGTGTCACCTGTGTCACAGGGAGTGATAACCATTCACCTGATGAATTTGGGACACCCAACTTATCATGTGGATGTAAAATATTACTCTATCTCCTCAGATTTTTGGATTTGTTTGTTTCTAAGGTTACAATCCATGCACCTGAAATTACTGAATTTCTGATACATAGAAATGTATCCATGTCTCATTAAGTGGCATTACTGTGCTTTTAGTTTTTATGTGCTGGCTTTTCCTCCTGAGTTGCTAGAGGTACTTGATTAGGATTTCTTTCCCACTTTTATGACTTTTTGAAAGGACTGTTCAGAATGTTTGAGATTGTGCTCAGATGTGTGTAGCACTTTCTTAGGTGTGATGCTGTTGATGACAGGATCAGTCCCTAGGTTTTGGGTTTTGCTTCAGTCTGCACGTACTTGGATTAGAGGCAGCATTTTGTCTGATAAGATCATATTTTACATTGTAAATGAGTGTGCTGCTGATGATATAAGTGTTAATAGGATGACGGAAGTGTCTGCTAATCTGAGTAAAAAGTCACTTGAGCAGTGGGAGGAACTTGATCCAGTCTCAAGTCCTGTAAGTGTGTCTTCTTGGATGAGTTAAGTTGAAATCTGGAGTGGAATAGCAGATTTTTTTATTGCTGTAGTCAAAAACTCAACAGCTCTAGTGATGTTAATTAGGCTCAAAGTGCTAAGATTTTTTGTGAGTTTTCAAATTTTTCAGCATTTTGAAAAGTAAGAGAGCAGAGTCGCTGTTCTGAAGAGCTCTTTGTCACTGCTCCCTGCAACACTGCTGACACACTCCCAGAGGAGTGGAAGCCACAGGGATTTGGGAGTTGCATGTCCTGGGCAATGCGTGGGAATTGTTCCCCGAAGGTGTGGGACCCTATTTCACATTGGTACAACTGTAGTAAACCAAGAGTTTATGTCAATGCTGTAAATCTGTTTTATTAGCACAGCTGCCATTTCTAATACTTCCACTTTGGATTTATGCTGGCAAGAAGGCTTGGTGGCAAGTGTGACAGGTGCAATAGCATCTTCCTGGAACATTGTACCTCTTGAGAGTCTCCAAGCTTTTCATCCAGGACTCTGTCCTTCCCCTGTTAGAATTGTGAACATAGTTTAACCAAGTCTCACCTGTCTTTCAGACAGCATTCTAGGAATGTAAAAGTGATCCCTGGGAAAACTGATGTACGGGCCCACAGCAATAGTGGAATGGCTCTGCTTTTTCTTGCCGTGGCTTCCATACTCTTCCTTGCCTTGCTGTTGGTGATAGGTGAGTGGTCATCCCCAATGAGATCTGAGCTTTCATATTTTTGTTGCCAGTAGTTTTGGTGGTCTGAGAGGTGAAGGAGATCCATGGTGTGTGAGACAGCTTTTGTGTAGGCTGTATGAGCTGAAAAAGATGAAGAAATGGATCTTTCTTGTTCTGTAGGCTAAGCTGGTCTTCTGGTATCAGGATATTAGGAATTGATTTACACCTTGTGTACAAAACTAGAGTAGCTGCAATTTAGACCAGGGGAAATAATTATAACCATTCTTTTGCCAGTACAATATATGTCATTTAAGGAAATAGTTTAACTGTGTTATAGTTTTTCTTGTTAGGAGACTCCTCTCTGTCAGAAATTTTCAGTGTAACCCAACTAACACAGTTCTTGCAGTGCAGATTAGCCATCTATTTCCTGCCTTTGGCTTAGTCTGAAATGAGCCTTTTACATGGGCCCTGCCCACTTTTAACAGGTAAAATCAAACACAACAATATCCTCTTGGCTGGAGTGACACTGTTAGTGGAGGTTGACTATAAAGTTACAGCAATATATGTACTTGCATGTATTATTTTCCTTAGGAAAAAAAGATTCAAACTGCAGTGGTTCCCAAGTGCATTTTTAATGGCCATGTAGGTGAGGTGTTGCAGAGGAAGCAGCTCTCAATGACAGAGCTCCAGGGAGGTTTGTGTATGCATACAGCAAGCAGAGCTGATGTGAACAGTGCAGCAGAGAGCAGAGATTGACTCTGTAGCCATGAGTGCTGTCACCCCAGAAAAACAGGTCTGGAATTGAGTCACAGCTCTCAGCATTCCTTGCTGTTTTACAAATAGCTACTCTTGTGACAACTTCCCAGCAGATCTGCCAAAGAAAATCATATGTAAGTTATCCTTTACCTTATGTGACAGAAAAAGCACAGATAGAAGCAGTTTGCACAGTGATCCTTATAAACAATGGTCTAACAAGGCTCCATATGAACAGATTTTTACCATTCAGTCTTAATTTTTAAAAAAAGGTTAAAATTTCAGAGTGCTGGGTATTTTAGGATTCCTCTCTGGTTTTCCTTGCATATTCTGTATTTATTGCTATTGCATTTTTTTTTCCCTCAAGTGACCCTTACTGGTTAGAGTAGATCCATTTTGATGAAGACTCAGACTGTTCAAACTGTAGTGATGATGGTTGTTTTCAGTTACACCAGGAGAGCATGGGGTGGGTGAGGCAGGCAAAAGATGGGTGTGTTCTCACAAGTAAGGCAGTTTTGTGTTGCTTCTGGAGCTTGAGCCTCATCCTGCCTGTGCCATAAAACTTCCCCCTGGTCAGGCCATGTGTACATGTGCACAGGCTCCCCAAGGGATCTCTGGCTTGAAGCAGAAACAGGGACTGCAGGCAGGGAGAGTTTCCCACGTGCTGTGTGGTCGCAGAGGGCTCTACTCCCTGGTATATTGTGCAGTGAAAGCTCAAGTTACGTTCTTGGTGAATTCAATTCCCAGCTTGGTTCTCTACGTGTAATATAGCAAGAGGATTCTCTATAGAGTTAGCTGCTAATACAAAAGCCCCTCATGCTTGGATGCAGCTGCTAGTGTGTACACCATGAAAAAAACGGATACAAAGTTTTAAAGGTCTGTTAAGGCTTAACTGAAGCTTTTGCATTTTTTTTTGCAAACTGTGACTAGCCACTCAATGGAGTAAGCAGGGCTGGGGGCTTGGCAAGAAGCATAGTATGACTTTATGCCTATGATTTTATGTGCCAATACACACTGATTTACAGTTTCAAAAGTAACTGCGCTTCTTTTGTTTTGAGGTGTTGGTAACTCTTACAGTCCTGAGACAGAATACTTCAGATAATCCAGCCTAGACACTTTATGCTTTTAAAGAGCATTTAGGAGTCCTCTGATGACTTTGTTAAAACCACTTTTCTTACTGATGCAATTGGTCTGCATATATACATTTTAGCAATTTAGTTGAAACATGGAAACATTAAATGTGAGATCAATAGGAAGTAATGGCCTTGAGCCTATTACCTCACAGCAGGGGAGGGAGAAGCCTGAAAAATATTTGCTGGAAAAATAAGAATGAAAATGTAACCTATTTCTCTGTTATTGGAAAAATTTCCTAGTGCACAAAAGATGTAATGTTCTGTTTCTCAACAACACTGTACAAGTCAGGCTACTGATGCAGAGAAGTTCACAGTGACATGTCTTTGTCACTGAGCTGTTCTGACCAATTCACTTCCCTGAGCAGGGCCTGACTGTTCAGACCTCCTCAGCAGTTCAGAGAAGAGGAACTTGAGGTATTCCAGAACCAAGACCTCCAGTTACAATCTGTTTTGATTCCAGTGGAGAAAGCCTCCACTTCAGAGCAGCAGCTGCTTCTTCAGAGGCACCCATGGCATTGTATTGTGATTTATGGCAAAAGGATAGGTTTGCAGTCAGATGTTTTTGCTAGCTGTGCCTGACTTTATTCTTTTCTCCATTATGTCTGTTTGATGTATTAAATAGGAGTCCAGTATGCTCTCAGGTGAAGAGAGAACAGTCAGCTACTGCAACTCTAGTTGCATTTTTAGCCAGAATTTAGTCATCATGGCTTGTTAATGATGCTCCAGGAGCTTTTAACAGAATCTTTAGGTTCTGTTCCTTATTCAATACACTGGACTAAAGTGAATTTGAAAGGGATGAGAAAAAAGCAATTGTGTACCAGTTTCTGAAAATACATTTAGAAAAAGTTGCTAGGAAAAAAATCTGTTCATCCTCTCATGGGTAAGTAACACTCTGTGGACCAGGAGCATTAAAAAAAAAAAAAAAGGAGAAACTTTTATCTTGGAGGATAATTAAGATATCTCGCCCTATGCTAACTCACTCCTTGCAACTTACACTGATGAAAATCAGATAGCATGATAAGGTGGACAGAGAAATTCTGTGAATCTTTCTTTAGTTTACCATTTTGCTACAGGTCTCTCTGATTTCTAGAATCAACTAATTCCCCCCTCTATATGAGCACAAAATGTAAAAAAGAATGGAAATAGTACTATCTCTCAATAAACATAGTCTCACTCAAGTATACCAACATCACTTTTTGATGGGATGGAACACAACACTAAATATATCTGTCACATATATTAAAATCATGCCAGGAGAACAAATGTTAATGCCATCTGAAAGCTGGGGACAGTGTTTCAGCTCTCCAAGAGTGAGTTGGCAAACATGAGAGAAAACATCTATCAGAAATACACAAAGTAGCAATTTATTCAGCATTATTTTAACTGTTAAGGGTGAAAGCAGTAGAGTCTTTCACCAAATACAGTCAGCACAGATTCATCCATAGGTTAAGCCCTCTCTAACATTATTAGTACAGTGGCTGGGAATAATGTTCACAGACTGATTTGAATTTTTTTTTTTTATTTGAGCAAAAGATTTAGAGATTTATCAAGAGACACAATTTTATGATTCTCCAGAAGCATCTGATCGGAATTTTCCAAGTCTTGTGTTTTCTATTGTTTTGTCTGTTTTCTTCTTTCTGAGTTTGTTCTGTCATCAGAAAACTACCCTTGCAAGTTCAAACAGAACCTGTGGAACAGCAAACACATTGATGTGAATTTTTATTTTATTTAAAAGTCTTTAAACCAGTTTACACTATAAATCAGATAATCTGAAAAGTAACTGTAGCTGCAATTTGAAAGTTGCAAAGAACAAATACTAATCCCCAGGTACATCACACTAATACAGTAATCTTAATTCTCAAAGTATGAAGTATAGAAATTGCACTTATTGTTATTATGTTCTTAATATTGAAAAAAGTCCCACCAACCTCTATGGTGATTAGTATTACTATCATCCACTCAAGGCGCAGCGCGTGCTTTTCATTCAGGTGATTTCGCATTAGGTCTGTCAGCTCCATGCAGTGCTGGAGCTTTTCATTCATTACCTGCAAGCAATTACAAACATCATGAATCTGGACTCCAGAAATGGAATCAGATCACTGAATAGGGAAACATACTCCACAGAACTAGAAAGGGGTTAACACCTCTGCAAAACAGAATAGAAAATTAATAGAACAGAAAATTCTGTAAGACACAAGCAACAGAAGCTTCAGTATAAATGAACCTGTTATTTCAATGGGTTCTCCAGAAGAATATAAATTTAGATATGCATCTACAGGTATTGAAGTATTTCTGGGTGATACCTACTCATGAAAACAGTCATAAGCAAAAGGAGATACAGTTTACTTGGAATGCCTCAAAATTAAATATTTATGATGGCTGTACCAGCAGGAGAGGTAGTTTTCGTGCTTCTTATTCTGGTTCAGCAGTAAACATTATGTCACCCTTCAAGGACTGATGTGAATGATCATGTCAATAAGAAGAATCCACTTCTCAGTTCTTCTAACTATTTAAATCCTGATTTAGTGGCTCCGGAAATAAATAATTCATGTGAGGCAGGTTAACCTAAACCAGGGAAAGGTGCGAGTGAGTTAATAACACCTGGAAACGGGAAGAGTGTATGATGCCTTATTAGTTATTCCCTTTCTGCAACTGAAGCACATTCACAGAGCAATCTGTGACCCTGCTGAGCCAAAGACAACTGATCTGAGCGTGGAAGATTCTCACAACAGTAAGACACTCACCTTAACTCTGCGATTAATGTTGAGAAACTGGCAAGTCTTGTCATAAAGCTCTTCCAGTTTTTCTCTGTCCCAGTAGAAGTCTGGTGTTATTAGCAGGTCTGAGCTCAGATTTATACGGTGTCTAAAAAGAATGGGTACTACTGTAGTTCAGGCTTCCTCTTGGTGAATATAGAAGCAAATATTTACATGCAGTTAAATGAAGTAAGAAAATTTTCCTGTAATTCCACATAAAATATGAAAAGAATCTCCTTTCATAGTAAAAATGCTATTGGAGTGATTATTTAAAATTGGTCACATCTCCTGAAACTTTTCTGTGGAACTCTTTTGAACATTAATGACTTTTTCCTTATGCCATCACTGCCTCCTCAACCTGTCACCTTCCTTAGTTTTCGATACCTGTAGAGAGGTCCCTGACTATGCTGGTGTCTCACTGAAGCAGTGCACAAAATAACAATACAGAACTCCTAAATGTGACTGGTACTGCATGCTGGATATGTGTGTGGAGCACACCCCTCAGAATCAGGCACTGGTCTAAGCATCATAAAGGCTAAAAGCTAAAATCTCCTACCTTCAATGTATTGCTAACATAAACCTTTGGATACCTGGAACATTATTGTTGATTACTGATCAGTCCTTCAAGTACCCCCGTGTTTGAAACAGGAATTGTTTTTTAATTTTACCTTGGAGATTTTGGTAGGATTTTTTTTCCTTTTCTTTTTTTCTTTTTTTTGAGTGTGTAATGGTCTGTATTGTCAAAGGCCAAATTTCACTTGAGGGAGGAAAAAACATTAAATACAATGACTTATTGATTTTGTGAGTAAGTCGGGGAAGAACAGAACTCAAAAAAGATTTTTACCAACTCTAGGCTGTAGTTAACAGTTCTACACCTACCCACCTTTCTCCTGGTATCCTTTACATGCTGTAGTATCTACTGCAATTACTAGTTTAAACACGTGTTGCTGGACTCAGGAAGGGAAAGGGGTGTGGTATTTGGTCATTTATGATATACTGCCTGCTTAATGCCTGCAGTTGAAATGCCGGTGTGAGTGGTGAGCCTGTGGGGTCCCCTTAGTAATGTAAATAGCACACAGACTCCAGTCAAAATAAGGAATTCTCCCACCCTGTCTCAACCTGCTCATTTTAGTGTGTATTCTTCTCTTCGTATCCTGCACAATGTAACTTTTACATTCTGTGTAATACAATGTCTTAGGTGTAACTAAAGAAGTTACCTTAGTGCGAAGAGTTCTCCAATTTTCTGCATCACATCTGCATGAGAGAGTTTTACCTTCCTTCTTGACTTTAGAATCTGAAAAGTAGGAAGTCCTTCACTGCTTGATCAAGTAACATGTACTAGTAGTTAAGAAGTCCAGAGTTTTACAGCCTGAAGTATCTTAGAATCTAAATGCATAGTGTACTTACTAACATTTAAGTTTTGTTTGTTTAAATGCTTTGCTTCTGTAGCTTTCTAAGAATATCACCGTGCAACTGGTTCATCCAGGCTTCTCAATAAATCATTGAGTATGTCGCCAGCAGCCACAGAAATGCTGGGGCATTTTCTCTAAATGTTTTCCTGAACAAGAGATGATTTGTTCTTCCTTCCTGCTGTTTTTATTTTAAAGTCATGACAGTGTTCTTTTACCTTGCCTCTCCTTAGCGTTTTTACAGACTTTCTTCTTATAACAATCAGTGTATTACCGTTTATTTCCTTCATATAAAAATAATAAACCCAACGTTTTCTCTTTTGAACCCCACAAATCTCAATTTTATATGTAACATCATATGGGCTTTGTGCTGTAATTACATCTCATGAAAAACTTTTAAGTAATTCACTCAAACTCTTTATTATGTTCAAGTCAAAGCACATTATTTTCAGCCCAAGTTAGCACACACTGTGTTTGGCCAGGTTTTTAAATGCTGCTTGTCCTGTTACACATACATTTCACCAGTAGCAAGTGACAGTGGCACAATAAGGGAAACATTATTACAGTACAGAACCACACTCCCAGCCCTTTAAAGGCTGATGATTTCTTGTCCAACCACTTTGCAGGTGTTCTGAGCTTCTCTGCACTGATGGATTTACGATCAAATATGTTCAACATTCAATTCCTTTTTCCCTATCCTCAGCTACATAAGGACTGATCTTTTACAAAACACAGGAGAAAAGGAGGGGAACAAGACCTCACCTCAGGAATTGACTGGATAGATTCCACAAAGTTATCCAGTAATGATTCCCAAATAGCTAGCTTCACTGCAACACAAAGATGACAAAGCAGAAGACTGTGAGAAGTACATATGCTTTCAAGTAATTCTAACTTAAAATCTGCCAACAGGCTGCTTCAGGACATGTCGATGCTTAGGGACATTATTTGCAGCAAGTTACAGTTTGTACTATGCAATCACTGTTCATGTACCAGTGGGCAGATCTGGGCTGGGCACTGACAGCTCTGCACACAGAACCAGCTTCACCATGAGCGCAGCTTTCTTCTGCAAGTGATCAGTTCAGATCCTGGAGAGTTTTTCCTTCAGCTCAGAAGTTGTGTGTCCAAGTGCTCTACTGGATGTGTGAGCCCTCTGCAAATTACATTCCAAGGAGGCTAGAGATAATGAACTATGCTGGCGTCAGGCTGACTTCATGTGGCACCTCAAGAGCCTCCACTGCATTTCTAGTGTCCTGCACAGCTCTCATTCTCCATCTGTGCACTATTAATGCACTGTGCTCCAACCACAGAGTTAGCTTCTATAGACACACCACTTGCTCCTGTTGAAGCTCAATCCAAACTTGAGCAATTTTCTGCTTTATTTTTAGGTGAGTGTACTGTTACTGAAGATAGCAACTTCTGTTCTATGGAAGCTTGAGTTCAGCACTGGCATTGGCAACACAGATTCTGCTATGCCTCAGCTTGAACCTAGTAAAATGTTTCTGCAAGATGATAATAAAACTTGGGCCTTGTTCTTTAGTCCACAGATTCCCAGACAAGAAAGAAGTAGCAACAGATCAAAAATTAACTCCATTCAATCTGAAAAAATTAATCAGGGAAGATTTAATTATCAAAATGAACTCTTCTGTGGTAGTAATCAATAGTATCATCTGGTTAGGACACTGCCAGTAAACCCAGTGCTGAGCATTTTGCACGCTCATCTTCTGAATACAGAGGCCTAATCCAAGTCACTGACTTAAATGACTTCAAATTTAGCCCCTGAAAAAAAACAACAGCCAGTAAGCATTTCATCTGTCACCTGTTATTTGACAGAGGCTGGTTTCTGCCATTCATAAATTTGACTAGGGACTATACTTGCATCCTTTATTTTTACTGAACATAATCTCCTGGCAATAAATCCCTGCTCCCTTTTAGGAGGCACTACTCTTCCATACAGTCCCTTTATGAATAAGAAAACTATAGAGAACAATATGCTTTTTTTTCTCAACAGGTCTTCCTTCAACAGTCAAGAACCATTTACTTACACTGCACTCCTTGATGAAATGGTGTAGCACTTAAAAAATGTGCATTCTGTTTCTCTCCTGTGTAAAGGTGCACTTTCCCAAAATACTACTGGAATCCTGGAATTTACCCCAAAGGCAGCAGAAGTAGATAGACCAGACTTCCCTTAAAGGCCTTTGTGAGGACAGCCTTACTGCTGCTGGTTCCTAACTCCCACTCCCTCCATCGTTCAAGGTCTGAAGCAGTAGACAGGTGTTATTTGCTCAAGCAGCAGGATGACTGGTGAACCTGACTTCTTCACAGTGCCTCCCACTGTCTGCTATCATAGCTAATAAGCCTGCAAAACATTATCTGTGACTCTGGTTCACATATGTGTTACTGATACACCTCCCCAGCTGGGAATAGCTGTCCTGTATCACTTCTTCAGCTGGCATCTAGCTTTTTCTGTCAGAGGAAATGATGTCAGTATGAGTTACTCAAGATTCCTGAGAGGTTTCTAATACTGAACTCTACACTCATTGTTATCCTAGGATAGTTCTCAAAGGTGGGGAACAGGATGCTCAGTAGAATGTGTATCTTTTGCAAAGCATGTTTGTTAATGTGCTTTGTTCAGCTTTAAAAAGGTTTCCATTGAATAAAGCAATTCCAATTTACAGAAAACACGGTAAAAGCATTGAAAACAAATCCTCTCAATCTGAAGCACAATCACTCTTTACACAGTTTGTCTAAACCAGATACCAAGTTTTTTCCAGCCTGTCACTGTACAAGTCCCACTTAAAATGATATTTCACAAGATCTGTAGCATAGACTACATAGTACAAACAATATTAACTTACCAGAAAGACAAAGAGCATTTGAAAAGGCAAATTTCTGCAGCACAACTTCATCACTATCCAGCTCAGAATTTAACAAGATTTGTCCTTTATGGAGCTTTGACTGACCTCTGTTAAGACAAGATGGAAGCATCTTCATTGATTGAGCCACCAGCATAGGAACATTTAAAGAATAATCGACAGTGCAAGAAAGGCTGGTTGTTTATTTAGATAAGGCATGCCATGTCTGTATGGTATCATCCCCATCCTTGCATTTTACTCATGTTCAACCTGACAATATTCACAACAAATCACTGAAAATTAGTTCCTCAGTCTAAGACCAATATTATGGCCAAATTTTCTAGGAGTAAATGCAAGTGCAGCAAGCTGTGATGGGAACTGTAGCATTGCTGCATACACACAGATTATTCAGACTAAGCAGGATGCTGGCCTCTCTCCTGCTCTTTAGCTTCTCTGTTATCTTTCTGGTTTCATTTTCCACTGTCACTCTTATCAACCTTACTCCCTCCTCACTATGATGTTGCTTTCCCTAAAACCTCTATTGCATAGGGGGCAAGAAAAAAAAAAAAGGGGACAAAAGACTTGTTCAATTTTTCGTGTCAATCTCACTATGAAACCCGCAGAAGCAAAATAGAACATGTCAACAATCGCAAATCACACAACTAAAAAGTACATGCAGTTTTCAAATGGTCAGGAAAAACCAAACACCTATCTTCCTTATCAAGTTACTTTAAATAAGCTGAGCATCATTCATTCAGTTCCTAGTATTAAAAGTGTCCTGTCTAGGGCTTGCTTTTGTGTGCTGTTGGAAAATTACAGGTAATATATATAATCCTTTTCATTGTGAAATTTCTGAAGAGATGATTTTCTTTCTATGATGAAAAAACATTATTTAACAAAGAAAGATAACTTGCCAGGTTTATCATTACACAATAATCAAGCTGTAACTTTCCTACTAAATGAAGTATATGCAGAAATGACATCTTCGTATACAAATCTCAAGGACATGGAGAAAACTTACAGAGAGCATCCTCTTTAAAATCAGCCTCATCTCAATAATACTTATTAGTCTTTTTGCTGTGACATACATAGTTTCTGTTTCGGATTGCTGAAGAGTTGTGTGGGCAGGGAACTTCTTATTTACAAGATTTATTGTATAAGCAAATCACAAAGGCCACTACCTGCAAGTTTACCAAGAATTTATCCACTCAGATTTACAGTTTTATTTCTTTATTTTACTTGTTTGGGAAAAAAGTAAGGACAAGTATATTTTTAGTAGCTGAATTACTTTTGCTTTAAATTGGTTTAGGTGTCTGTTAGCTTTTATATACAGAACACCTGAAGATACTTACTCTCCTATTCTATAGTTCAGCTCTTCATTCTCCCAATGGACCAGTGCAACTTCGTATGGCTGAATTTCATGGTGCTCTAGCACTCGCATGATATTCTTCATCTAAGAAGGAGACAATTGCAGCAATATTTACCATGCAGTAAATTATCACTCTGCAAAGAACATGCATAGGGCAGGCTGATGAATGCAACCTTCATGTTGAAGTTATTTACCTAACAATGAAGAGGTGCACTAAATAATGAAGTTATTATTAACATAGTTTACTTCTGAAACTAGTTGTGGTTTGAGAAGAATTTGTAGCTATAACAACTTCAAGGACTCTGGGAAAACTGAAATGTCATTTTATATGTGCACACATGGAACAGGGTAAGGATTAACCACAGCAACAGTAAGGGCAACATGGATGTATTCTGTATTATAACAATGAGCTGTACTAGATTTTGGCAGATGTCTGAGTGTGGGAATGAATTTTTAGGAGAAGTACCTTAGGTGGTTGTTTCTGATAAAATTACTAGTTTGCTGCTAAATCAGTAGTTTTGTTTTTGATTGCTGCTGTAATTAGTAGTCTTGTTTCAGCTACCAGAGGTCAGTTCTATTAAAACCCTTTACCACTACAAAAATCTGGAAAATTTGTTTCAGCTGCCACATTCATCCCTGTAAATAGTAAAATGTGCAATTTTAATTGCAAAAGTAATCTCACTGCTCCTTTATTCTCCAGCATACTAAAACCTGATGTAGGAAGAAAGCGCCCTTTTCTCTGACAAAATTTTCTCCTCTTGACATCTGACTTAGGCTTTCTCATCCTTGTTCCTTTTTATATGCTACAAGGCTCCCCTCAAAAAAATCAACTGCAATTAGAACAAATTCTGAACTAAAAAAGCACTCACCTATGAGTTTTTAAAAGGCATTTAGCTACACAACAGCCAACAAAAATACTAACCACAAAACACTTTTGATGCCTAAATTCTTTAGAGTTCAATCTTCTACTAAGTCACTTAAAAAACACTCTCTTTTTAGAATAAAAGATCATAGTTCATCTTTTAGCACAAAACTGTACCCTATAAATTTTTCATAAAGCATATTCTCCAGGTAAAGTACTTGAAAAAAAATCTGTTGGATCACCTGCAAGAGGGATTTTCTTTGCACTGCTAGCTTTCTTCATTGCTTTCAAGAATTTTGGTGATACTATCTATCTATATAACACAGTAACATTTTTCACTGAAACAAACCCCCTCAATTGTACAGCTGAAACAGCTCCTTTTGTAATCCTGAATTGAATATTAGTATGACTAAGATTTGCCATATAATTCTAGTCTTGTGATAAAAAAGGATATGAAAACATAGGAAGCATCTGCTCTGAGGCCAGTCACCTCAGCCAAACAGCAGTGTCCACAGTTCAGCAGTGCAAACCTCACACTGCTTCTAGGCCCAGCCTAATTTTATAGAAGGGACTAGTTGTGACACAGTAAAATTAATTAGAAGAGATGTTCTGGAGTCACTAGCTGCAAACTCTTGCTATTATGGGCACTTACGTCACACAGTTTCCTTTTAAAAAAACCTCAGAGCTGTTTTTTCTTTTTGCCCTTGTTATTTTGGTAAGGAAGCTGCAGTACAACCTTCCTACTCAGGTATTTGAAATTGGTATTTTGTATTTTAAGTTTCTTTTTGTGATCAGTCTGTATTTGTTACTTCTTATGTTAAATGTCTGTTAATTTAAAATATTTTTTTTCTCCTACTAGTCATTTTGGGGTACTTTTGTCCATTTGCAGTGACACTCTACATTCTGTTTTACTGAATTACTTTCAGTTTCTGTTCTACAGACCAGTTTGGGGTTTTTCTCCTTTCATTTCAGTTCATTAAAGCATGTCCATAAAAACACTTCCTGTATTTGAGGAAGTCGTTTGGCAGTTAAAGCTTTGACTATGATTTCAATAAACAGAAAGGGGCATTTTTCCTCCTCTTTTATAAATAAAGCTAGCAACGGACCAGCTACTGATACTAGTATTGACCAGGAAAACAAGGTATCAAATTTTCAAAGGTATTTAAGCTTGTACAACAACAGGAGAATTTTCAGAGTACTCCAGTGGGCTAAGGTGTTCAACTCAAAGATCATCAGGAGTTAAAACAGCTTGTCTTCAGTAACACTTGTCGATCAGTAGTGTAGTTACAGCCACAGCATCCAAACAGGCAAGGTTTGAAGGGAGAACTGGTATCTTTTTGTAAGACACCTGATACACTGACACCCCCCAAAACAGAAAAGAAATCAGGAACATTTCAGTTGTGAAACAGAAGAAGTGAACTTGAATCCAGAAATTGTTCATATCTGGAAACAACTGCTCTGTGTTTTCATTTACCCCAATGAAAATCCTCCTGTGAACTTCTATGCATCTCAGTATCATTTATTTAATACACCATTTAATTTCACATTGTCCATCTACAAATAAGGTCAATACTTTTTGTATCTAGAATCCAGTTTAACCACAGTAATAAAAATATATTTAAAACATTAAATAACTATAAATGTATTCATTAGAATAGATATGCTTCTGGCATACCCTTCTAAGTCAGCAAAGATCACCAAAATAGTATATGTCAGCAACATATTTAATAATTATACCATCCCATAAAAAATCTCCTTCAGGAAAATTGCTGGTTGGTAAAAACACAGAACAGTATTAACAAGTTGCTTATAATTCTTTTTTCTCTTTCAAAGTTGTACAAACATAACTGACTTAGATGGAATAGAATAGAATAATCCTTCTAACATATTTTCTGTTACATTAGTGCTTTTCAAACAATCATTCACAGGTAGATTTTTCTGATCTACTTTTTCAGGATGTAGAACTGCAAGAATATTCTTTTTGTCAGTCTCACTAAATTAAGGTTTTAGATTTTTGTCTTAAGTAGATGAATTTCAAAGGTGATGTATCAGCAGCCCACACACTTGAGGGCAGTAGAAGGCAAGAACCTGCACTCACTGGAGAATCAATCAGTTTTTTTCCTTCATAGAAAGATCAATCTCCCAAACACTAGCATGCTGAGCTTTGTGAGACTGACAAAACACCTGCTTATGCAGTTTTAACCAAGTTTCACTTTACTTACACTTTTCTCTTCCACATTCCAAAATACAACAGCCCCTTCCCTGTGAATTCAAGGAAAAACTGAGTGTAATCATACTGTTTTAAATGTATTTTAATGGAATACTGAAATTGTACAGTGGCAATTTTTGTCATTGTGAATCAAGAAACTTAAAACTATCTTCACAGAAATTACATAGTAATTGCTTTTTAACCATACTTCAATGAAAAACAATGAGAAGGTGTTTCTCAACCATTTAAATAATTCTTATTTTTTTTTAGTCATTCTGACTGGACAGTTATTCCTTGAGTTTCATGAGGTAATATGATTCAAGATCTAGCAAGCTGCACTGCTTCCTTCACACCATTACTATTAATGACTTAATGTTTTGAGCATGATTTGTAGCTTACCTGAAGAAAAAAATCATGCCAGGATCATCTTCTTTTGCAGATTTCTCAGTACTGACCACCAAAACATTTGCAGCATCTGGTTTGAAATAAGTGAAAAAATTGAATATTTAGTCAAATTTCTAAACATGACAGCTGATAGCTGTAAGCCTGTAATTCAACAGTTGCATACTAACATATCAGCCAGTCCCACATTTTATTTTTTGATAGAAATGCTTGCCAGGGACCAACTACAATATCACACTACACTGCTTCTCTGAACTAGAGAACACATTCTAGACCAACTGGGCCTCTGCCCATAACCTCATCAGAATCTTCAGCTAATGAAAGACAGTAGCCTTGAAGAACAAAACACTTAGGAGAACACTGATTTGTAGACATTGTAAATAACCAGGAACAGAATACAGAAGTGGACATACAATGTGAGAGAACTGTGGAAGTTCTGCACAGTTGCAGAAAAATTACCAGGCAAATCTGCTTGCCTGGAAGCTCTTCATTTCTATACACTAAAGGATTAATTTGCACTCAAATTGTGCTGACTTTGCTTTGCCAGTCAGAAACTTGAAAGAGTGCACCCCCAAGACAGGAGAGCCTACACCTGCAGTTCCCTGCACATCAGAAGTGTGCTTTTGAAACAAATCTTCCACCCACTCTCCCTTACCACACTTCTGATGTGCACTGCACAACAGTACATAAAATGTGAGGGTTTTTGCATTAAATTAAAATGAAAGAGAAGCTCAAAAAAAAGTTCCTGTGGTACTCCAACCACTAAATGGGGCATTTGTTACAAAGGATTAGACCAGAGCTAGTCCAAGTAATATATCTCCAAACTTACAAAACGTGGTTGCTGGGCTCTCAAAACAGGGGTTTGATTTTTCTTCTACAAATCTTCTCCACTGTGCCACTCAATAATACAGATGGAGTTTTAGAAGTCCTGGTGTGGTTTCAAACCAGCATGACTTGTTTTGTTGCAGCACTAGTGGAAGCCATACCAGGAAAGCCCCCTACTTCTATTTAAAGTGAGACTTCACAAAGATTTTTGCAGGGTCTACCAGCTAAGCCTTAAAAATTTCAATGCTTTTTCAGGAAAATCACAAGTCAAGTGAGGGGTATCAAATGTTGTTACTTCTGCTTGTGTACAAATTCTACCTTCTGCTTTACTGCTCAGGCCACAGAGGCCAGGTAGACTGAGGCAGCAGAGAGACAACCAAGTACCAGATACACTTTTGCTAATATCTGAATTGGGACCACACGGTTGGTCTGAATGAGCCCTTGAAGACTTTTCTTCCATTTGCTAGTCCAGTTCAGAAACACCTAACTGGATGAATAACTAGAGCAATTTTAGGTGTGAAGTTTGAGTTCATCACGGAAGTAACATCTGTCTATGTTTTCTCATTTGCCTTTTAAAATACCAGGTATATCTTTATTTATCTGCTCCAGCCAAAACATACACAATTGAAGAGAATTTTGTCTACTTTAAGTGGAGGTGCAGGATCTGCCTCTAAAATGTTTTTAAAGAGGTCAAAACAAAGAATAATGCTTTGGAAAAACACTACAAAGCAACAAATTCACACCATAACTGCTGTTTTAGATTTCTATACAGAAACATCTTTAAAAATTATTTTTCCAGATTCAGTGTTTGGCTTGGTAACCAGCCACTGCTACATGCACATGCCAACCATCACAACACTTCAGATCTGCTGGCACAATCCAATACCCTTTCATCATTACTTCCTCCAAACCTTTGATAAACAGTACTCATTATGAGTCAAAAACACCATGAAGAAATAAAAGGAATTGGTAAAACTGACACTCCCAGGGTAAAATAACATCAACAGTAACATTTAATTCAGGGTCATGCTGGGGGTTTGTACAAAGTTTCTATCCCAAAGCTGTGAAACCAGGGTTAATTTTAATACAAAGAAACTACAAAGGAACATGAAGCCTCTATTCTAGTGGGTATTATCATTCATGTTCATCTTTCTGAACAAGACAATCACTAGTAAATCTTGTGCTTGAAAGAGACCCGCTGGAGTGTTACTGCACTTAGATTATTATTTGAGAGGCAGCCAGGCTTTTGATACCCCTACTGAAATGCCCATGAACTGCCAGTGCTTCTCCTAGTTTCATATAATCTGTTCTTTCAAAGGAAAAAGAAAAGGCATTCTACTACTGACATATGAAAATCACAGCTGTTCCAGGGAGTAAGGTTCCTTGAGCTATAATAAGATCAATTTGTTTTTCTTTTGTAGTATACTGCAGCTATTTTCAAGCCATACTTTCCCAAGTCTGCAGAGATGCTTTATATTGAAACCAGAATCAATTATTTTGCTGAAGCCTGCTTAAGTGAAGTGTTCAACAGTTGCTAGGATATATTTGGCACAATAAAGAAGTATCAACAGCATTCTCTCTACTAGAACTAAACAACTTATGTATCTTTTTCATTTCACTTAGCAAGATTCTCTCTTGCCTTCTTCTCCAACGCTGTGATTTACATTAATAGAAATCTAGGTACAGAAAGAAGATGCAACACTTCAAACTACAGAATTGTTTTGACAGCTGATGTACTGCACCACCTCACTACTGAAAGATTAATTAAAATAAAACATTCAAAAACTAACACTCAGTTAGTGAATTTCTGTAGAAATTCTCTGTATCAGTCAATTTCCAAAGTTATTTTTCATGCATGCATGTAATTTTTCTTAACTTCTAATGTAATTGTAATGTTGGGAAAAATTATCAGAGGGTAAGAGCAAGAGCTACTCACATTGCTATTCTGAAAGGTTTTGTTGTGGGGACTTTTGGGCAAATAGAATCTTTAAGCAAAGCAATAATTTTACAGGCAGTACGATATATTCCAGGATATTATGAGAATAAGAATACATAAGGTTACAAAAATTATATCCCTCACCCATATTTTATTTCCCAAGATATAACATTGCATTTAATATGTTTCAAAAATCTACCTCTAGGCAAACTTGTTATTTCAACATATCCATGTGAAGTCAGGTCATGACACAGATTACCAAGATGATATTCATCTGCTGTTGCAAAGGCTGTGCACTGCATCAGATTCTGTGCCAAAGGAATAGAGATTTGAGTTAGGGCAAGGCTGAAGCAAGATGGTAATAAGACAACTGTTTGCTTCAAATTTATTAAGAGAGTGACAGTTTTAACTTATGCACTGTTCTGTGGTATCATTGCCATGATTTCCACATGGTGTACATATACTAACAAGAATACTTGCTCCTTGTTAAGTGGGAAAGCAAATCTCACACTGAGAACAAGTCACGTGGCACGAGTGAAATCGCAAGAAAAAACTCTATGACAGAGCCACAAAGACAACCCTTCTTCCCTGAAAGCCAATCAAACACTTGAACAGTAGAGCTGCACTTGCTGCTGCTCTCCCATCCCACAGCTTATGACATACTTGGCTGACCACTGAAGCAGGACACCCCTGACAGAGTTGAAACACCATGTTTTAAAGATAAATAGAGTTAAACTACCCCAGTCTATTTATCAAGCAGAAGCTCCAACCACCAACATCGTGTTCTGCCATGCACCAAGCTACTGCCAGGGCTGAGGCACTGCAGCACAGAAAGTCACCGACCTTCCGGGCCAGCTGCAGGTGCTGCACATCTACAGCGTCCCTCCCCCGCCCTGAGCTGCATCCTGCACTAACAGCGGGTCTCCCCTGACACCACAGTGGAACAGTACACATGGCCAGTTTGTCCCACAATCTTAAACAACTGAAACGTCATAGTCAAGGAAGTACATGGAAAAATGATGCTGACTTGCAAGGAGATGTGAGATTTTCTTTATTAATCAAACAAGTCACAAACTGATTTACAAATTCTACTACTCATCTGAAGTGTATTTCTTTGTTCTGATATGTTCTGTATGACCTACAAAATTGTTTTTCAGTACAATGTAGTGGAAAACATCCAGAAAGCAATGTTTCACTGTGGATCAGTCACTTCCTAGTTTTTTGTAACTAATACAAATGGGGATGTAACTAACAACAAATGAACAAAAGAACTGTGCTCATCTGCAGGCATTTAGGCCCACAATACACTTCAACCTAAAATCCAAGTTACATTCTTGCAACACTCCTACACTGTCAAATAGCAAGGCTTCAAGAGGGGCTCTGCTCCCTGCAGGAGGCCTGTCAACAATCATTAGAATCACCACCTCACATTTGAACTTTTCTTTTTTAATGTCAACATTCTACTATCACATCCAAAGTTTTGTTTACACATCATCTTAATTCAACAACCACTAGCAGAAAATAAGCTTTCAAAGTAATTATAATATTCAGAGAACAATTTCGTAGGCATATTCCCACAACTGTGCTAGAAGGTTGAACTAACAGTGGAACAGAACTCTGCTTTCAGTTCCCTTGAAGTATTGAGTTTCATTATCACAATTTCAGCTGCATAAATCCATTCTCCATCGCTAAATCACCAGTGCTAATTATACATCTGAATCTCATCATTCTTCCAAAAAACTCTGGTTATTGTAAGTACATATGCTCTGCCATGAAACTCTTCTGTCAAGAGTTAAGGGAGCAAATTCTCGTCTTGTAGTTAGTATACAATCTGAAAACCTCTCTCCTGCTCTGTGTTTCCCACAGTTTATTACTTGGGCTATTCTTCATTTCAAGGCACTACAGGATTGACTTTCTGTCTTACAGCTGCAATTTTAGTTTCAGTAGCTACATTTCTCATTTAGTTACAACCACTAAGCTACATGCCTGAAATAGTATTTTGGATATGAACCACTTTCGAGTTTGGGGATTTTTTTTACAATGTATTGTTTCACATACATATTTACAAAAATCTTGTTTGATAGAGAAGATTCAGCTCAGACATAATTTGTGGTTAAGACACCTAAAATACCTGTCCATGGGTGCTGGTGCAGATATAGACAAAAAAAAATCTACTCTAATCAGTGACTCGGTTAATCCTAAAATAGACGTGTTCAATGGCTGATCAACCTTAATGTCATGTTTTCTGCTACATCACTTTCACCTGCAAACTTCAAAATACATGACCTGTACTGGTGCTAGAAAGGAACTCGAGCTGCTCACCCCCTTCTCCTTTCTGCCTACAGCATTATTGAGCTTCTGTCCAGAGCAGCACACAGGATGGTTGGTCCCAAGGACAGCTAAGTATGCTGACAACTCATTTTCTGTATCATCATGCCCCCAACAACTGCACAGGCTCATGGAATCATAACTCCACTTAGTCCATATCTTCCACTTTTAGCATACAAAAAATTTTAAGAAAGAAAACCTGTAGGATAAACTTTAGTCCTCATATCAGCACAGGAACCAATCTTTATCTAATACTATGTCTATGCCTGAATTTCAAACTATTTCTATGCTAGATGGCTGTAGCATTAAGAGTTAGCTCAGAGGCTTTTCCTGCCATCAGATCATACCAGGTTATCCAAGTAGTGGTACCACTCACTGATGGACTGACTAAACCACTTAACTGCTTCCAGGGAAATCCTCTATCTATCCTGAAAAACTGGTTGTACAATGATTTGTCACTGCTGGTGCCCTGCACTCTGCCTGTAAAAAACACATGACCGGTGCTGCAGAGGATGGGAAGGATCTCATTCACCCAGTGCTCTGCAAAAGAAAGGTGTCAGCTGTCAGGCCCGCCCAGAGGGAAAACACCACAGACCCTCAGCGTTCCTGAACTGAGAGCCTCAGGAATGGGCCTGCAACTGCTGTCTGCAGAGGTGGGAAAAGACAGGAAGGAGATGTACCTAAGGCAATGGCCTTGGAGCTAGGGCCTGCTACACTAGAGGTAATTTCTGGCCCAGCACTTTGCCATGCAAAAGCCTCCACAGGAAGTATATTATTATTTCAGGGCGTCAGGCGGTATTTTCTCCATTTTTTCACAATGGAAAAAATTAAAAATAGCACTGCATGTTACTTGCACATATATATGAAAATGTCAAACAAAGAAATTGCATTCTATGCTGTCATTTGAAAGTCTCAAAAATGTCACTTCACACAAAACCAAGAAGAATCAAACTCTGAATGTAATATAATATCTTGACCAAAAAGCTGGAAACATAGATAGTGTTTCAGGACTAATATTTTTCACTTTCCTCTTCCAAAGCAACATGAAAGTATTAGTGGGAACTAAATTGTTTATATCTCTTTATGCTACACTATGGCATACACCTGCTTATCACACAAATTACTTATCATAAGCTTCGATATGAGAAGGCAAGCACTAAAACTTTCAGTGCTCACATTCAGTAGATCATGTAACAGATATATTTTGCAATGTGGAAACTATTCCTGAAAACACAGTGCTTGTTTTAGTCTCACCTATCACACTATTTTACTAACAACACCCTGGAACTCGGTTGTTTTAGCCTGATGAGAACAATAACACATCTGACACCAGGATTCACCATGGGAATCCTCTACTCAAGTGTACTTAAGGCCTAGCTTAGCTAAGAGCTATCTCAAGGAGATATGGCTACAAATATGCACTGCTCTTCCTCATCGTACCTCACTGTATCTAAAACAGTGTGTTGTTGCATCTCTTCTGTAGACCTCAGAGACTGATAATCAAATTTCTACACATGGAATGATTTTTCTCAGGTAACACACACTACACTTGCACATTCAATTCCCACCTGAAACTTTATCTGAATATAAGCTTATACTATTTACTTGCTCTTCTATTTCTATTTGAGTGAAACCTTAAAACTGGGTAGTTCTGGATAAGCAAGGAAATGTAGTAAAAGTTAAATTATTCTGACAGCTAGACTTTGTTTCTCAATAGGAAATGTCATTTGAAAGCACTGGTCAAAACTATTTTTAATGCACTTCGCTTTCTACTTTATAATAACCACTCATCTTCCCTCCACTTTTGTTAACACATTGCAAGTAAACTTCCATTTTACCTTCAAAATACCAGACATGCCAATTTCCATCAAGCTTGCTTCTATTTGCAAAGCTCCAACACTAGTGTAAATAATGAAGTCCTTCTCACCAAATAATTATGTTGATTTCATTAAAATGTTCATCTAACCCCAAATCTGAATGGAAATTAAACAGATGCACTCCCTTAATGTCACATAGACTGTAAATGTTATACTTTACCTCCATGTCTGAGAGTGGCAGGTTCGTTCTGGATGGCTGCTTGGTCCTTGGTGCCTTTGGTGGCCTCTTAACTGGCTGGTTACTGGCTTTGGGGACAGTTTTACCAGCTGATACAACTGCATAAAATCTTGATGATGTGTTCCTAAGCTTTTTGATCCACTCTGTATTGAGCCTGTAGTTTTCCATCATTGTCACCCCCAAACGTCTCCAGGATGAGAAAAAACCCTCCCCATTCTGATAATAAACATTTCTTTCCAAAGTGGACAGAAATCCTTGGAGAAAATGCCGATTCCTGACTTGCACACGTTGACTCGTCAACCAAGGCAACACAGGTTTCAGTGCATACAAATCCCAAGACTTTGCTGTTCTGTGAGCTGCTCTTTCAACTTCATTATCCAGCTTTAAAAGCAGATATCCAGTTTTGTTAAAGCTTTGGCACTGGCATATTGTTGTTAAAGTGTGGAAAGATCTCATCTGACGCTGCAGAAGTTTCAGTCTCATTTCTTCCCTTTGAACTGTATTTAAAACAAACAAACAAACAAAATCACCAGTCAACATTTTGGAAAGAAATAGTATTGTTTCCCTCTTATCTAAAAGGTGGTCCATACTACTCTTGCATGTGTTAGAACTCCCTAGCACATGACATTGGTGGGAATAGAAACACTTTTTTGATCCTATGGAAACACTCTAAGATCAAAACACATCTGTGTGCTTGCAGCAAGTGGTGAAAAAACAGAACTGGCTGCTGTGTCAATATGCAAGAGGGCATCTTTTCCTTTTGCTGCTCATTCTGTGCAGCAGCCTGCACTTTCAGCAACTCCACTGCTTGTGTGCAAGCAAGCTCACACGTTAAAGAGGACACCAGACGCTGTGAATCACCGTGATACATAATAAAAACAACAACTAGATTACTACGTGGTTGTACGGGAATGTCACCTGCAGAACACACACGCTGCCCAGCCTCAGCTCCAGCTGCTGTGCCATGAACAGCCGAGCACAGATCCAGCCCCAGCCATCTGTCCTGAGCACAGCACAGAGAATGGAGCCGACTCACAGCCTTGCTCCTGCCAGTACACCCTGGTGCTCCAGGGACCACCAGCCCTGCCAGCACAGCCACCCTGCAGCCTGAAACACAACAGTGTCCTTATGCTGGCAGCTCAGACTAAAAGCAACCCTTCTATATTTGCACTACATTGTGTGAGCTAACAAAATAAAAATATTCACAAACTCAATACCACAGTGGATGTGTTTCATTTGCTGAAAAAACTCAGCGACAAGTCCCTACACTCATCTGGTTTTCTTAATCAAGAACACTTCCCTTATAACACAAAATCCATCCTCCACAAGTTATTAACAAAAAGTCATTAAGCTGCCTAGTTCAAAAATCTGCCCATTTTAGAATATTTTTCAAAAACTGAAGGAGGATCTTTAATACTAACAATACATTTAACATAATAGTTCAAAAAAACATTTTATTTTAAGAGTAAATCATAGTGTGTGTTGTGGAACAAGTCCTCCATCCTCACAAGGATACCCAGATGAACTGATATTGGGCTTAACTTTGTATCTTTACATGCTTTTCACTTATACATTTTTGCCCAATTTAGAAGCCTGTTATTGGCAGACTTACTGGGATAAATTATTATCTTCATTTTAAACTTGTTCTGCATTTAAAAAGCAACCCTGTCCAGGACAAGGCATATTTACCTTTTTAAAGGCCTGATACCTCCTGGATAAAGGAAGAGCTGAGAGAAACTCAGCAACTGCAAACCAGGTGGTGGAGAACTGGGGCAAGGGGTAAAAAGTCTCCAGCAGTGTGTGTGCTAAGTGGCAGAGAGAGATTTAAAATGGTTTTGTTGGCGTTCCTAGCCAACAAAACGTCATCCTGGATCAGTAATGCCAGGAACCATTCTTCAACTGTACAGGCTTACAGTAAGTTTCAAGGAAAGAGGGATCATATAGACTGAATTCCACCGAGGGGCCTGAGCGTCAGACCTGCGGCACCAGAGGCACCAAGCCAGAAGGAGCGGAACACAGCAATCCAAGAAGAAAGCGGGACGAAGGGCGACCACAACAGGGCAGGAGGAGCCGCCTCCGAGCAGCAGGCCGGCAACTGGGATTTATTTTCCAGCGTCTCTTCAGCACACGGCACACTTTAGCCACGCCCGCCGCCTCCGCGGCCGGGAGGCCCGGCTTGCTGCGGCACCGCCATCGACATACACGGACAGGGCGGGCCCGCGCCGCCGGCGGGCGGACCGGACCGGCACAGACCAGCCCGCGAGCTCCGCCCGGCCTCCGCAGTCCGGATGCATCCAGACTGCCCCTGGGGCCCGCCAGCCCCGGACGCAGAGGACACCCCGCCCCGTCCCTGCCCCCGCACTGCCGCCCTTCGCTCCAAGGAAAAAGCGGCCGCACCGCCCCCGGCTGCGCCCCTGCGGCAAGCGCGGGGGGCAGGGAGGCAGGGGCGCGACGGCTCCGCTCCTATTGGCTGCGTGCCGGGGGGCGGGCACAGCGGGGAGCAAGCCGACCAATCGGAAGGCGAGGCCGCCCCGCCCGCGCGGGCCCAGCAAGGCCGCCGGAGCCGCCCCCGCCACTCACGGGCGCCCCAGGCGGGCGCGGAAGGCAGCGCCGCCATCGCGCGGGGGGCCGGGCCCCCCCCAATCCCGGCCCGCGGCCTCCGCCAGTGCTGCGTCACCCCCGAGCAGCGACACCTGAACACGGGGGTGGCGGGGCGGCCGCCCGGCAGCCGTCCCACTCCGGCCGCCACAACGGCCTCCTGGGGTGGTGGGAGACACGGG
This sequence comes from Onychostruthus taczanowskii, assembly GCF_017590055.1. NCBI lineage: Eukaryota > Metazoa > Chordata > Aves > Passeriformes > Passeridae > Onychostruthus > Onychostruthus taczanowskii. Next base: position 11,193,340 of record NW_024505892.1, read on the forward strand.
GGTGGGAATCGCCCCTCACGCCCACAGACGGGGCTCGCCCTCGCCCCAAAACTGCGCCCTCCTCGCGACGAATGTCGCGGGGCCCTCCCCGCCGCGGCAGGACCGGAGCAGGCGGGAAGGGCGGGTGAGGCCGCCTCGGCTCGCCCGCACCCTTCCCGCGGGCGCTCCGGCAGGCCCCGCCGCCCCGGGATTGTCCCAGGAGGGGCTGCGCCCCGCTCCCCTGCCGCAGTGCGGGCTGCGCCGCAGCTCTTGAACTGTATT